>NC_090930.1:490766250-491067031 GCF_040938575.1 Ambystoma mexicanum | reverse complement strand
AACTTTAAAACATAGAGGATGAAAATCAGACACAGCAATTACTAGAGGCTACCAGTAGTTCACGGATATATTTAGAAATGCATTAATTTAAAAAGAGTTGAGACCTAGTCCAGTGGTGAGCCCTGGTCTAAGTTGTTGGACG
The DNA here is from genome assembly GCF_040938575.1 of Ambystoma mexicanum. NCBI lineage: Eukaryota > Metazoa > Chordata > Amphibia > Caudata > Ambystomatidae > Ambystoma > Ambystoma mexicanum. The sequence goes on along the minus strand of NC_090930.1, from coordinate 491,066,889 downwards.
TATAGGAGATATTAATGTCTGTGTCCACCTGCGAGAGAAAGACAGCTGCAGAGATTTTGCTATCAACCAGCTACCCAGGGGGAACAAGGGAAAAGAACGTACTGCCCCGTCAGGTGCTACAAGTGGTGGGTTGGATAGATGCAAATTGCATAGGCCTAATCTAGTGGTGAGCCCTAGTCTTCAGCGTTAAACATAGGGGAGACGATGCCTGGGTCCACCTGCGAGAGAAAGTCGGCTGCAGAGATGTTGCCATCAACCAACTTCCCAGGCGAGCACAAGGGGGGAGAACATACTGCCCAGTCATGAGCTCCGTTGGGCAGGTTGGATAAATACAAACTGAATAGACCTAATCTAGTAGCGAGCCTTGGTCTGCGATGTTGGACATTGAGGATACAATGCCTGGACCCGCCTGCAAGAGAAATACGGCCGCAGATAATTTTCCATGAACTAGCTGCCCAGGGGAGCGCAAGGGGGGAGAACTTACTGCCCCATCAGGCACTCCGATGGGTGGGTTGGATAGACACAAACTGCATAGGCCTAATCTAGTGGCAAGTCCTTGCTTAAAGTATCATGTTACATGGAGGAGACAAACATTGGAAAAGTATTTACCTTAATAGAGCAAGAAGAGTGCTGGTAATCCACTTCGATTCCTAGTTGGTATACCATGCTGCTTTGAAAGTCACCAAATTGTACCCACAGTGTAAGAATACCCATCCAGCCATCGATTTACCTGGAAGTTAATTTCAATTCTTGCCTGCATATTGATCTGGTAATGTGCGCATACATCCACAACCACCATTCTCGCCAATATAATTTCAAGAACAAAGAGAAAAGGAATCAGTCATACAATAGAGGCACTTTCTACTGTCCTGCACCCACTCGTGCTGAGCCTGTTTTCAGTTGTCTGCGTACCATGTCTCTGCAGGTTAACAGTGCAAGGCCACCCTTTCTTCTCCCCAACCAACTGACCCACCTCCAAAACTTTGATCCCCATATACTTCACTCATCAACAGGCCACATAGCAATTGGTAATTGTATGGCTTCAAACACCCAATTAAACTTGGAGCTGACATCTTTTGCCCTCTGATGTTCGGGAGTGGGTCACCTGGACACATAGGGCTGTGATTTGCAAAATTATGTCCACCTTTTTAAGTAAAACTCACAAATGAGTGTCACGGTCAAGCCATATAACGCCATGCTGGCTCTGTGGACTCAAGTATTTTTAGCCTGGCCTCGTAACCAACACAAGTTTTATACCTGACACCCACTCTTTCCTATGTTTCCTTTTATCTAGCATAACCATGTACAAAGAGGTCACCAATCTTAATGTTTAATATAAAATGTTTATCATTACAGATGCACTATGGTGCCCTGCTTTTATTGATTGATGGCACCACTAACTCCTTTGGACACACACTGGGCCCATTCACTTACATCAGACACCTATTTTACCAAAATAGTTAGAACCATTCGCCTGTACCAGACACAAGGTGTGACGGTGCATCTGTGGCTGACTTTACATAAGGGAAAGTAATAAATGAAAATACATGTTTCTGAATGAGATTAGCATTTCCTATGGGCAGGGACTTTCTTCCAGCATGTGGTTGTCAAGAGGTGTTGAAACAGGCTGAGGTGAAAGAAGGCAGAAGGTATAAGAATAGAGGATGTAGCAGAGATGCTAAGAGAGGAGAAACAAAGGAGCCAGAGAAAGGAAGCCAAAGCAATGAAAGCAATCTAATGAGACATTTGGGAAAAACTGAAGAGGAAGGTGGGGAATGTCTCCAAGTGAAGGAGGATGGAGGGGAAGGCAGAGGATAACAGAGTAGGAAAGGAACAAAAGAAGAAAAGCAGCCCACACTAAAGTCTAATGCAGTAGTCTCAATGGTGAAGGCAAAAACATGATGCAAAGTGGTAGGGATACTATTGATGAAAGACAGTGATCAGGGGTGCAGGATAGATTCCTGTGGCTAACTATTCCTAATAAATCCTTGTTTACTTAGACTGATTCTGTGTCTTTCTCATTTTAATCCTACCTACGTTTATGAGAACACCCAAATGCCCCAATACTGCAACCAGATATTCACAGCAGACACTGATAGCCCCATCAAGCACCCACAAACCCCATCATACTCCAAAAAACGAATTAACGCCTCCCTTCAACCAAAACACTAAAGCATACATAGACCACCTGCAGAGACCCTAATTCACCCACCAATAGTTATGTGGAGGCCAAAACTAAAGAAGGATGGGACAACATATCTACAGGAGCAACAGAACCACAATGGCATGGAGCAACATAACTGGCATAAGGGCTCTAAAAGAGAAACAGTAAGCAAGACTAGTGGTTGAGACCAATGAGGAAGATACGCATAAGGTTAGATACGGTTAGATATGGATTAGAGCAAGGGTCTACAACCTTTGGTTTTCCAGATGTTTGGGACTGCAACTCTTAATCAGCATAGTCAATGGTCAGGGCTCCAAGGAGTTATAATCCAAAACATCTGGAGAGCCACATGTTGCAGATCCCCGGATTAGAAGTTACCAGGAAGCTGCTTTGATCCAACAATGTAGCCAGTTACACCACGATTGGGACTTTATTGAAAATTGAAGCCTGAGATAAAAGTCAACTTTCAAGAATGACAAATTTGAAATGATCAGAGACTCATTCTGAGAGGCCTGGTATTATGAGATGAACTGAGTTGCTCAATATCAGGTGGCAAGCTAAAACCAGGCAACACAAGTCCCTCACCCCTAAAATGTCTACATAAGCTCAGAACATCATGTATTACTCGCCAAGAGCCAATTATTACTTATCAATGGGCAGGGGGATTTGGAGGCATGTTACTGGATTAATTAACAAAAAGCAAGTAATAAATAAGGCCAGCAGCAATCAAGTGACATGGCTTGTGTGATTAAAACAAATGTCAGGAATTGGTTCAATGCTTACCTAGCACAGGATAGCAGGGCAGATCAGCAGTTGGCAGCTTGCAAATTCCATAGTGATCTATCAATGTGGCACATCAATTTATGGGATGAAGAAGAACACATAAGCAACAACATGAATCACCTGTGAGGGAGGCACAGGAGGCCAGAAGGTACAGTACTGGAGCAGGGCTCAAAACTAGGATATACTAAGCAGGACTTATTTTTTTATTTATTGTGCATTTGTAAGGCACTTATACATCAAGTATGAACCGGGACAGCCGACCCAGCCCTTTAAGTCGAGATAGCAATACTTTGAGATGAATGGGGATGCAGAAGTTACTCAAACATCAATAATCAAAACTCAGGAAGTTGGCAAAAGTTAAATGTTTTAATATCAATTATCTAAAACAGGGAGTACAAGGGACATCAACCGACGTCTCATAAAATGGTTTCTCAATTTGCTTCAGAAAAAACATCATACTTATAGTAAAAACTTGTCATTGATGATGTTAACATATACACTTACTAACGTCATCCTACATGGCAAATTACAAAAACCTAGTGGCAAATGTGATAGGCTTGTATCACATTTGCGCACTAGTATGCGTTCCATACTAGTCTAAGAAAGTGATAGGCTCCTTAACATCAGGTGGGGCAACTAAGCCCGCCCCTCAAACAGGTTACTATGAACGTCACTAAATACACAATGGGCCTCATTACACAGATGGCGGTACCCATGTCGCTAGTAGCGCCATGGTTGCTGCCGGAGTCCGGCATGGTTAATGGCGGAATTACCGCCCCATTCCAAGGTTGGCGGGGGCGGTAATTTCCCATTCACCAAGGCCCTTCCCCATTCCCATTTGAGCACCTATAGGGCTCAATGGTAATGGGGAAGGAGCAAATAACTGTACCGCAATTAGCAGTACCGTTATTTGCTCTGAAGTCCCTCAGCGGGTCCCGTCCTTAAAGTGTGGTCTGACCACATGTTAAGGACGGGACCCACTGAGGGACCTCGTAGTAGGGCGGTAAGGGATTACCGGTGCCGGTAATCCCTTACCGCCATCCGTGTAATGAGGCCCAATGTCTTATTAGTTACACAAACTATAGGGCTCTTAATCATGCAGCCTTCTACAATTGGTTGGCACTCTTACATCCGTCAGTACTTTTCCACCCACGTTAGCAGCACACAGGCTGCACTTCCAGGTGCTGGTGAGCTGGTCATAACCATAGCTTCCCACCAATTAGCATATAATCTATCATCACCTCAGTGATCTGCATGTCAATTAAGGCTTTGACCTTGGAAATGTTCCTTGACCTGAAGAATACAGGGGAGTAGAGGCACACTCTGCCTCTCTGCATAGGTGTGGTTCATCATGTTTGTCCAGTTCCATCCATTCATGTGACTGAAGATCACACATATGAGCTCTAGTGCCTTTAAAATACTATTTTTGAATAGACCACTGATGTATTCCTTGTTTTTGTCCATCCCTTCTGAACAGAAGTTTCATTCTTTCACACGATTGTAACTAATGTCTGCTCATCCTAGTCCGATAAGACCTTGGCTTCTTGGGCTCATCCAGGATCGCCTTTCTGAAATTCACTTCTGCAATTTTGTGGCTTTTCAACTGCGACACACTGGGAAAAAAGGCCTTCCTTCTTTGGTCCAGCTCTGCTATAACACGTTGTGGAAACATCCATTCTTTACTTCATTCCTACATATGTATACGTTGGCACATGCTGCAATCTATTCACTACATAGCTAGACTCACAAATACTTCATCTGCTTGCGTTTCTTTGCATCTGTACATGTGTAAAATCGCTTGATATCTTCATTGTTTCTGTAGCATAGGTATCCCCATCTCGAGCCTGAGATGTCACTTATCTTGCCACTGTTTAATGCCTTACAGACTATATGAACTTCACCTGTCTCTGCATATCTTCCATGTACATCAGTCTGGCTTTGTGTGACGTTACCAATCTGCTCTTTCATTCATTGGTCCTGCTTCTTCTTGGATTTCATTCAAATGGCCATCATACTGTCTTGTATGCAGGTATGGATTTCTCAATGGGAACCTTGCCTCCAGGATTCTCATTGGTATCTGTATTTTCACTGGTACTGCTCACACTCTGGCTCCAACTTATAGGCAGTATGGGCAAGATGTTTGAGGTGGGGGTACTTGGCTCCTTCTTTACAAGTAAATTGTGTTTCAAAGCACCAATAGGGCAACACTTACATTCCCTCCCATCGTTTCAAACAACGATGGGACTTGTGGGGGTGAAATTAGGGCAGGGAGAATGACACCCCCCAAGCAAGTGTGCGAGGAACACTTTCATTTTTACAATAGTCAACATTACTTTCTCTACTATGATCTTGAAATAGATTTCTGCTCAAATAAGCTACCTTACCAAGTATCATACCATGATGGTAACACGACCTAGTCGAAGTGAATATTCTTTGGAGAAACATGGAAAAGAAAGTCTGATTTGCTCCGAAAAGAGGAAAGGGCACACTTGTATCTGCAATTCAGAAACATGTGCATACTTTGCTGTTTTCTGTAACGCGAATGTGTTATCATAGAAATCCTACCTGTGCATTCAAAAACCACATTCTTTATTTTATTTTTACTTTAATGTGATATAGTTTATAAATAAACTTTACACATAAAATACACATAAAATATACACATTAATTTCTTACATACAAAATACTTAACTATTACATTAGTGCTAACTCAACTACTCAACACAAAAGGAAGAAGATTTGAAGCCTAAAAATAGCATAATTGATTAATATGCACAAAAGTAAAATAACAGAAACACAGTTGAGTAACTAGATTTCCATATAACCATATACCTGTTACATTATAAGTTTCCACACTTAAGAGCAATAGGTCATAAATTGAAAATCGCCCATGAATGGCCATACAAGAGAGAGTCATAGGCCTTCCTACTCTCAGTAACCAAAGGTTCCTGAGGGACAGCACACAAGTGAACGCTGGCATTTCAGGGGTAACATGAAGTTGTTTCAGATGGATATTCCCAGTAGACTCTCAACTACTAACCAAACATTATACATTGCAATCAGGCGGCTCATATTCTGAGAATTGATACTGCTCCACCAGAAAGCTAATTCAGCTATAAAATCGCGACTATGAACATATCTACCATATTGGGTCTTGTAAGTTATGAATAATTTAGGGCAGTTTGTTAACACATGTTTCCCAGTTTCTGCTATTGATTGGTTCTTACATAGTCGGCAGTAGCGTTCAAGCTGGGGTACCTGAGTTATTACCCCGGTGCAGCCAGGACCGGCAAATAGTTCATCCTAAGTAACAATATAAAGCGCCTCAGTCTAACTGCTGGACATACGTTAAGATAGAACAGTGGCTCTTTATATGAGTATAACACATACTTGGTGAATTGATAGATCTTAAGATTCTCCAGATGTGCATAGTTGCCTATCCAATCTTGAAGATCTGCTTTTTTGGAGAGGGCAGTTCTAGACTTTTGAGTGAACGCCTCGGCCCGAATATTCCACCCAATTTCTTTCAAGTATATGTCAACCTTGTCTTTTAGGTGAACATTTCCAGATTGTTTAGAAGATTCAACCCTCAGGATGTCAATGAGTGGGTTGCCTGATTTGCTTAGCATCAATAGGTATAGTTCGGCCCTTTCCTTAAGAACCTGAGATTTTAATGAAATCAGTCCTAATTCCAACCTGATGATGGCCATCGGTATGCCGGTTTGGAGGCTTAAGATCTTTCTCCAATTTGGGGTATACAGAATCTTCAGTTTCTGTACCTTTAAGCTTGTACGTGCTACCTGTTTACTAGTGAATAGCATCACTTGTGTTTTCTGTAAATTTGTTATTAGTCCATTGCGGTTAGCACATAGCCATAAGGCTTCAGCAGATCTCCGCAGACCGCTAAGTGTGTGATCTAATAACACTAGGTCGTCAGCGTACGCAAGGACTGAGCAATGCTTATCACCAATTTTCAGAGGACAATTATATACCTTACCAGTAGCCACAGGTAGGTCATATGTAAACAAATTATATAAAGTTGGAGCCGTTACGCACCCCTGCTTGACTCCTCTGTTTTGAGCGACTTGGGCAGTCATATTGCCTTGTAAATCCAGCTTAAGGGAAACTGTGTTGTTCTGCTGAAGGAGCCTTAGGTAGTATAATAGGCCCTTTGGACAACCAAGCAGTTCTAGTTTAGACCACAGGATATCTCTGCGGACCAAATCAAAAGCTGCTTTAAAGTCAGTGTATAATACAGCGGTGGGCTACCCTTTTTCCTGGCCGCTGTACGCAAGGTATCAAGAGTAATTATGTTATGTATCATTGAGTAACCCCTCCGAAAATTCCTTTGGAAACAATCAAATATATGCTCCTTCTCTGCCCATTCTTGTAATTTTTCTAAGATTAGACCCGCAAAAAGTTTACCGTTGAAATCGAGCATCGACAGCAATCTGTGGTTGCTTGGGTCACTCTTGTCGCCTCGGGAATCATTTTTATCGAATAGGATCTTTAATACTCCCGCCCAGAAACTGGGGTTACATTTCAATGTGATGTTGGCCAAGCCATTGGGGTCTGCTGACCTAGAGGATTTGAACTTATTTATTTTCTCAACTAATGCAGCAACCGTAAACGTGAATGGCGGCCTGGGGGGATTACTGTTGTTAGCCTCCTTATCCTTACCGTGAGTCAGGATGTTGCGCTCTCTCAAGAAGCTTTGCCACCTGTGTGCTCCTATGGGATTTAAGATTGAATTAGTTCCATTTCCTCTCACTTCTCCCAAAAGAGCCCAGATGTTACGAGTGTTCTTGGTACACAATATCCTTATAGTCTATTGCCATTGATTTAGTTTTTTTAAATGTTTTTTCTGTCTTAACCAAGATCGATATTTTCCCTTAACTCTTTTAGATACAGAAACAAAACATTTTAGTCTTTTGAGAAGTTTTCTTAGCCTTCCTAATATCAGCTCTTAGTCACCTTTTGGCATCTCTCACCTCACAATCATATGTATTTCTCAGACTACGACAAGTTACCGCCCCTCCCGTGCCAGCAGAAGCATGTGATGTTACAAAAGAAGCTATCCAATGCTCAGTCCCCTCAATTGACCTGGCTTGGAATGAATTAAAATCCCCATAGCAGTCTGCTATAAAGAAGCAACCATCTTGGCTATATTTCTCACAGACCACGAGATACGTGTAGCAGCATGATTAACCCTTAAGTCTCCCAAAGATTTTGTTACATGGCTTACAACTTCAACATTTATATTTAGCTCAAGCGCGGCATGGTTGCTCCAAATGTTTTTGTCCACTTTCATGTCTTTCACCCGGCCTGCAATATCTTCTGTAACAAAAATATAATCCAGCGTACTCTTCTCACCACCACCTTCCCAGGTATAGTGGCCCGGGCAATCACTGTTTGTTCTGCTGTTAACCATTTCCATGTCCCAAAGTTCAAAGAAGCTCAGCCAGTATTGTCCCTCAGGCTCCACTTTCTTGTGGGACCTTATACTCACAGGTTTTAGATAAGGTTTTAGATAAGGATTACTTGTGGACCCTTCCCCTCCAGACATATGACAATTAAAGTCACCCATTATCATTATAGATCTGTTTCCCTGCCTCAAAGTCCATTTGATTATAATGTCATGCAGGGTCTCTTGAATAGATTCAGTTTGGGTTTCCCCAGGTGGATTATAGAGGTTCATCAATATCATATTCTCAGCCTTTTTCTCGAGATACAGCACAAGTTCAATCGCAATCACAAAATAGTACATTTTAAATGCAATACAATGTGATTTAACGTTATGCTGTATGCCAATTATCAAACCCCCAAAAGGTCTTCCCCGTTCTCCTTTTTTGGCATTGATTGGTACACTGTATATCACTCATATATAGGGTAATGATCCCTGCTGGTTGATTAAGTGACTGAAGCCCCTGCTATTCCAAGACAGAATCGAACTCCCTCAGTCGTTTTTCAAAACCATTGGGAGAGATTCTGCTAACCACTTTAGAATGTTCTGTACATCTGCCATTTGTACCACATTGCTTGCCGGCAATTGAGGAGTATTGACCTTGATCGTTGGTTCCACCACTCAGATCTATTTTCCCAGGATCTGCATCAATTTCCACGTCGGCCTCAAACAAATTGAGTTTATATATACGCAGCAGATTTGCAGTAGCCTGGAATTTACAGTGGACTGCCGTTACGTTCATGTTTTGGACCTTTTGTAGAGGAGGTCCCAAATATGGCCTGCACTCCAGCCACCCATGTCGAAATGTCAGAAGCATGCTCTCCAAGATATGTGACATATAAGGAGCAAACGAACCAACAGAGAGCCACGGTGGGGCCCTGTCCAGTACCCATCAGAGGGACATGTATACCTATTGAAGCGCCAATGACCAGACAACCGTGGGCTGTAAGGTACCCACTGAGACAACCATACCAGCAGCTGATACAAAATGAGGATTTCTTACAAACAGTCCCTGAAGAGACCCAGAGAGCCTTAATGGAGGGCAGAGGGTGACAACAAATGAACACAAACAACAAATGAAAAATGGACACACAAGAACTAAAAACAAAGAGTAACGTGCTAATGGACGTGTAAGAAGGAACAATGTTGATACATAGAGACGTAAGGACACGTAGCTGTGAAACAAGATGGAAGTCTTCAACCAGCTAATGCTTGTAAATAGGCTTGGAACGCACAAAGCTAAAAAAATGGAACTGCTTGCAATGCTTAGTAGAAGAATAGAGCGGCATGCGCCAACTATACATCTACCTCAATAAAAGCACACTATACAAGTGCGACTCCGTTTTGTTAAAGCAGAATTAAGCCCAGGCTGCAAGGCAAAAATTCATATTCCAGCCAAAGCTAAAGGGAAGAGCGAAATCGAAACTCAGTAAGAAGCAGCTCAATGCCTGGGAATTCGAGGTCAACCTAAGGAAGGGAAGAGAGCTGCAGCCTCAGAGAATCTAAACTTCAGAGCATACCAGCCAGCCAGTGAAGGTCGAGGTAAAGAGGCCCCAGGCAGGTGGCGATGCTATGGAAGAATCAAATACGCGAATAACAGGAAAATGAAGCAGATTCACAGTGAACAGACACGTGACCAGCCCAGGGCAAGAGGTACCAACGTCTGATGTCACCCAGAACCCAGGATGTCATAACTTTTCCTGATAAGAAGCTCCAGTTTTGAGGCCATCCTCAGCCAACTAATTGACACATGGCCTAAAGGTACTGATTGATGAAAGGGAGGCAAGGTGAATCTTGGGGCACTCCGCATCTGGGTGTCTATTTTGCATGCTGCTAATTAAAGTGGAGATTTATGTCTAGGGGTGTAACCCACCCAATCACAATGGACCAAGTAATCTAGGGTCCTATAGCTTGTAGAACCAATAAGATGTCGTAGTTGTAGTGACGTCTGTAGTGATGTAGTGGGATGGGCATAGACGCCTACCCGATAAGAGTTATCCAATCCGCATGCTTTGTTACCATATACAGATATAGCACCTATACTTAAGTTACCTTTTCCAACCAATAGAATTGCATGAAAAACTTATGAGTTTTACACGTCAAATGATGATGAATTTTGCCCATAAAAGTTGCTGTCTGAATGAAGAAGTTGGGAGTTAAAGCGAGACAGGCGATCACATCATTGATGATTACCATTTGTTTCCCCGTTTTTTGTACTTGTCATTAAACGGACTTCCCTTTGCCAAACTATTGAGTTGTCCTTATTGAAGTATGTTGGAGTAAGTGAATCCTGCACCCCCATTCCTCACATGGTGCAGCTATCTTGTCTTACAGGTACTAGAGGGTGAGCTCTGACCTATGGGCCCATCAGAGGATGCTCTGCCCTCCTGTACATTTGGTAGCGTGAGGATGGTTCGACCATCAACTATTGATTAATTAATACTAAGACACCCATAGACCGATGGCACGAAGTAACGAGTCCTTTGCCATTCGGCCAATGATAGAAGTAAGTCCATAAAATCTGCAGTAGGTCTGAAGGAAGTTGCCTTTCCAAGCATAACCCTTCTCATTCCCACAGGCAGCGGATCGGACGAAAAGACCGCAAGAGGCGGGAAAAGGAGGGGCGGTGATCCCGAAGTTCCAGAGAGGAAAAGATGCGAGCGGTGAGTGAAATAATAAACTCATTACTTTGGCAAATGTCTTGTAGGCATTAGAACAAGTAAGGGAAAGGTAACGAAGGGTGGCGGAGAAAAAATAAAAATATTCAGAAGTAGAGAAGACTGTATATATATAAGGGGTTAATGACTCGAGTATAATAGATAGTTGGTTACCGGGAGGACACCCGAGATAAAAAGTAGAGGTTACCGGGAGGACACCCGAGACAAAAAGTAGGTTACCGGGAGGACACCCGAGAGGAAAAAGTAGAGGATACCAGGAGGGCACCCGAGAGAAAAAGTAAGAGGATTCGCCTTGTAACTATCCGCACCCACAACAGTTATGGCGCACCCCAACCTCGCCTCTCAGGCCCTACACAACACCACCCCCTCATCCCAGACCCTACAGTGTGCCCTTATCAACGCCATATCCATCCCTGCTCATGCCACCGAAATTCATGAACTCCTTATCAGTCTAGACCTCGACATCCTAGCCATCATGGAAACCTGGCTCCACAGCACCGCAGGACCAGCCCTCAACTTTGCCATCCCACAGGGCTACTCCATCATCAGGCAAGACCGCCTCTCCTCAGTGGGGGGTGGGGTAGCACTCATCCTGAAAGATCACTTAGAGGCCAGACAAATCACATCCAACCTGGGTGATAGCATAGACTCCCTTGCTATAAAAATTACCCTCTCTCCCAACTCCACCATCACCATAAACCTCGTCTACCGCCCACCTGGCCCACTACTGGAGTTCCATGTGAACCTCCTACATCGTTTAACAGAAAACCTAAAACTCACCTCCAAAAGCCTCCTCTTAGGTGACCTTAACCTAGGCTACAATGACAAAAAAGATAAGCCAGCCAAATCTCTCTCATTAGCTCTTAAAGAACTAGGCTTTCACCAAAAGATAACCTCACCTACACACAACAAAGGCTGCATCCTTGACTGGGTAGCAGACCACAACTGCCACATCGACATTAGCTCCATCACCCCGAAATCCTGGTCAGACCACCACATCATTCACTTCTTCATCCCAGCCGAATCCAAGACCAAAAAGCCTAACCCGATCCCCCCAGCCATGGCAAGATGTGCCAAAAATCTTACCAAAGATAAGATTATACCCCACCTCAACGCACTCACAACGGACCTTAAGTCCTCCGACCCGTCAGTGCTAGCAGAAATCTATAAGAGCACCATAAGCACTGCCATAGACAACATTGCCCCATTACAGAATAAAAAAGCCAAAACAGTGAAACTCTCAAACACCTGGTTCTCATCTGAACTTAAAGAACTCCGCACTCAAAAAAGAAAAGCACTGAATACTTGGCAGAAAACACCCTCCCCAGCTACCCTATCTTCCTACAAAAACATCACCTCTCAATACAAGAAAGCCATAATCTTAGCCAAGTCAGCCTCCTACAATTATAGAATTGCTAACGCAAGTTCCGAATCCAAAGAACTCTTTGCCATTTTCAAAGAACTCTCCACACCAGCTACCAAGTCACAAGACATAGTCAAGGACCAAACCTGGTGTAACTGCATACAATCTGCACTATTGAACAAAATAGAACTCCTACAAGCTAAAATCAAGGAGCACCACAAAAACGTGTCACAGTACCTCGAACCTACCACCACATCTGACCACCAGCACCACCCCAGTTCAGTGCCCCTCCCAGACAAAGCCCCCATAACCCCCTTCAAATTCAGGGAAGAAACAGAACAGTCATTGAGATCATGAACAAGATTAAACCTTCCAACTGCAAAGGAGACCCCTGTCCAGCCAGTCTCATTAAAGACTGCACTGAAACATTCTCCCCCCTTTCTCAAATCCTTCAGCAATGCCTCCTTCAACGCTAACACAGTTCCAGACAGCTTAAAAGAAGCCTGGGTACGCCCCCTTCTAAAAAAAAACATGCTTGACCCAGAAATTTCTAATAACTATAGGCCCATCACCACCGTGCCTTTCTTGCTCAAGATTCTAGATAAAGTTGCCTACACGCACATCCAGGAATACCTTGAAACTAACAATATCCTAGGAAAAAGATAGTCAGGTTTCCGACCAGGTCACAGGACTGAGTTGGCCCTACTCGACCTAAAAATACAACTTGGGGACATCATGGACAAAGGCAAACTGGCACTCCTTCTCTTACTGGATCTGTCCACCGCCTTCGACCTTGTCAACCATGATATTCTAGGCATGCACCTAAAAAATGAAGCACACTTTTCACCAGAAGCCATCTCTTGGGTGGCCTCATTTCTAAATGGCAGACTCATGAAGGTCTTCTCAGACACTGCCTCAGCAACCCCCACCATCATCCACTGCGGCGTCTCTCAGGGATCCTGCACCGCCCCGACACTCTACAACATATTTACCCTTCCACTCTTCAATGATCTCGACTGTCGCAATATAGCGTACACTAATTATGCGGACAACACGCAGGTACTACTCCCACTAACTGGGACCTATGATGTAGATGTGACAGCCCTAACCAAAATCTACACAGCCATCCAAACATGGATGACTGCTAACGGCCTCTGCCTAAATGAGGATAAAACTGAGATCCTCATTTTAGGGACTAGCAAAACTCTCAGCAAACTCCCCCCTCAATATAAATCCTTTAACATCGATAACTCCATCATCACAGTCTCCAAGACTGTCAAAACCCTAGGTGTTCACCTAGATGCCTCATTATCCATATCCCACCAAGTCAGCGCCATAGCCTCCGCCTCAGCGCTCACCACCAAGCTGATCAACGCAGTCAAGCTTTTCCTCTCCACCAAAAACTGCATTTCCATTGCCAGGGCCACAATAGGTACCAAACTGGACTACTGTAATGCCCTTTTTCTAGGCACCTCTATCAACAACTTAAAAAAACTCCAAATCACGCAAAACAATGCGCTCCGGGCAGCACTGACCATTCCCAAAAGGGAACACATCTCGGAAGCAAGGAAAAACACCCACTGGCTACCGGTAAAGGAACGCATACTCTTCAAAGCCATGGCCATCACACACATGTGCATTACATCAGACGCCCACCCTATCTCTCAGAAAGAATTTCCCTCAACACCTCAAACAGACCTACAAGAGCACACTGTGCCAACCAGATGTATGTTCCCACGTTCAAAAGAACTAGATCAGGAGGGTCCAGCTTCCAATACCTAGCACCCAAAAATTGGAATGCCCTGCCAACCTCACTAAGGAATGAAAAATCATACACCACCTTTTTTAAAAATCTAAAAACCTTCCTATTCCGCTGAAGTCTCGGAACTAACTTGCACAGTTATGCTTGCACTGTAACCTTAGCAAGTATAACTTCATTGATTACCACTGTCATCGTGCCACTGCTAGTGACTGTTACATCCTATGCTATGTTTGTTCTCATGTCTTCTGTAACAGCGCCACGATGCCTCAGGGCAGCTCTGTGCGCTTTATAAATGCAAATAACTAAAAAAATAAATACCTGTGCTTTAATACAGCGATCAGAAGAAACTTGAACTCAGAGCCCACATAATAGGGGACGATAAGGCTACGGTGACGATTAAAGACAGCACTAATGGGGTTCGTTTAAACCCCATGTCGGGGTATTGATTAGAGGGCAGGTATATGTGTGTCCAGCTGGTGTCCGTCTAGTCTGTCAAATGTCTGTCATATGTGTCCTGTTATATGTCAAACGTAAAGAATTGTATCATTGATTGTTTGAAATGAAGTTTGGGCTTTACGCGATTCCGTATCTAAGAGGGAATCGCCAATGAATTGATATTCTTGAATAAAGTGATGATATAGAACTTTGGCGGGAAAGACTGGATTGGAGCTTGCGTATTTGGTGCTCGCTCATACTGTTGAACGTGTGAAAATTGCATAAAATAGTGTTGATAACGAAAGTTGAGAATGGAAGAGGTTACCTCACTTGCCCATTTGTGCAAGCAGTTACCCAAGCACGCACTCAAGCTTAAGAAGTATAGTGCGGAGTGGGTTAAGGGTACCGCCCACAAAATGTTTATGCCATGGCCACAGAATGGGTCTTTATCTAAAGCCATTTTACAGCATATGACGACTTATCTGCATGCCACATACACAGGCAAAAAACTAGAGAAACGTCTTGCTGTTCTAGAACTGTGGAAAATGTTTGAACAGCCAAAGGAGGAAGAGCCTCCTGCAGATTGGATACTAAACGTATGCACGGAGGGGGGTCAGACACCTACCATGCCACCAGCCCCGCCTGAGCCAGAGATCGAGGGAAGTAAGTCAGAGGGACTCTACCCATTAAGAGAGCTTGTTGTGCACCTCTCATTAAGGAAAGAGAGAGAAAGAAATGGAAGGGAAGCGAAGGTAGAACTGATGAGATAGCATTCGCAAAAGACGAATGGATGGGAGTACAGATATTGCTGAAACTTGATGGTAAAGGAAGTGATGATATAAGGCTGAGAGAGAAGTCAGATGAGGCACAGAGAAGGGAAAAGGAAATGAGGGATGAGAGAATAAAAAAGAAAGATAGGCTGAGGCGAGAACAGCTATATCGCGAAGAGCAAGGAAAACCGCTCAGTCCCAAACAATGTGTAGCCTATGCACAGTACAGACAGAACATGCAAAGGTTGGAAGAAGAGCAGAGAGTATGTGAAAAGAGAATAAGGAGAAGGGAAGATGAGGAAGTTAGAAGGGCAAATGAACGTAGAAATGAGAAAAGAAGAGAAGAAGATAAGACTAGAGAAGAAGCGCGGAAGTGCAGGGACGTCGATGGTGATATAGAACGCAAACGTAGACAGATGGCACGGGATCTTGAATATTTGGAGCGGGAAGTTAAAAAACCCAATCCTGTTGTAGAATGGGAACACATTGAAGAGTTCTTCCCTGCAAATGAGTCAATATCACGCACGAATGGGGCAAACATTGAAGATGACTTCGACACCAGAAGCATTGGGGAAACGATTGATAAAATATACAATGAAATGGGGCTGGGACAAATTTCCCAAGGGGGAAGGGAAGATGAGCGCTTGAAAAGCACTCAGATGTATGACACTGAGGATGTCACCTGAAGTAGTGGGAGCAGGGGACTGTCCCTGGATAGGCTAGAAATCAGTAAGAATGAAGAAGATGTAAGGAGTTGCGTGAACTGGGAACAATCAGCGTCCAACTCCGGTGGGGAAATGGAGGACGAGACACACGAAGAAGGGAGACGACGCGGGAAGCGGCTCCGAAGGGACCAAGGGGTACAATGTTCAGACACTAGCGAGTCCGCACCTAGGGCATCGGAGTTCACCGCGCAGCCTGGCCGACATGAGGGAATACCCCGCGGTCAGAGGGGGGAGCCAGCACCAGCCTATGTAGACAGATTGAGGACATTGCCAGGTAGACGGCGATGCAGGAATGCTACTCCAGTGATAGACAGGAGAGCTATGGGGAAAGAGAAGGAAAGAGAAGGAAGACTGCGCATTTCAGTTCCCGCTACTAGAAAAGGGGGGCGCAAGACCACAATATATCCCATGGCCACACATGGATCGAGAGAACTTTAAAAACAAGCTTCCAATGCTGACTTCGGGAGCCGGGAAATGGATACACGAAAAATGACAGGGGGTGTCACGTTGGCTATAGGTGACATTAAAGGTCTCCTGATCGCCATACTGGGTGAGAGAGCAGAAGATGTATGGAAGCGGGCTGGGTATTCTGGGGTAACCATAATTAACACTACCCATGATGGAGCACCATTCAATAATTGTAGAGCAGCAGTGTGGAAAGTGCTACGAGTGCCGTATCCAGACACTTCCGATATGGGAGCTATAATGACTCGAAAAATGAAAGAGTCAGAGGATCCTTAGATTTATATCCAGAATTTTCAAGACGCGTGGGTGCTCGAAATGCATGAATCTTGGACCAAATCTATCCCTGTATTCTACCATATATTGTGCCAAGGATTGCCAGAAACAGCTCAAGAAATTGGTAGTAGTAGAAGCTAAAACGTGGGCCGAAATACAGTTGACAATTGCAAACTACTGTAGATTGTTGCAAGAAAAGAACTGAAAAAAGGAGGCAACTCGTAAAGGTGAGGAAGAGAAGCTGGTGCAAAAGAAACTTTCAAAGTATGCTCTTGAGGGAGCCATGCTGACAAACCCAGCTGAGCCAAGCGCGCAACAAGTGACCAACCCATTGCAGAATAACCAGGGTAGCGCTGGATTTTACCCGAGGGGTAGGTGTTTTAGAGGAAGAGGATGGCAGAGTAATCAGGGAGGGTTTCAGAGTAATCAGGGAGGTTTTCAGAATAATCAAGGTGGCTTTCAGAACACGCAGATGGGCAGTCCAACTACGCCAGATGGACAGATGGCCCGACCACCACCAGTGTGTTGGCTGTGTGGAATGACAGGACATGTGGCGCGCGTGTGCAGAAGCCAAGGCATATGGCAAAATGGCCAAGGGATGGGAACAGCCATGGTGAATCAGCCTGCCATCCCACAACAAGGCAGCGCACAGAATCACGCAGTGCAGCAGCAGGCGCCAGGCTTGCAGCAAGGTACGCCGCAAGGGGTTCAACCCTCGAATATAGGGAATTTGCCACAGAGGCAATCCCAACAGGCACCGGCGCAAATGTCGCAGGGCACTAACTCCGGAGGGGGAGTCAACCCTGGGAATGGGGGAAAACCACAAGTATATAGTGGACCAAACCTATACATACAATAGGGCAGCTCACGGGAAACTCTGATATGCTCTATCCTATCAGTGACACCAGACCCTAACAGGGAAACTAGGGTAAATGTCATCATAGGGGGAAAGAATATTCCTTCTTAGTTGACACGGGTGCAACACGCTCGTGCATAGGAGAAGGCAAGTTTTCCTTGTCCGGCCAGGCCATAGACACTCAGAGTTTTATAGGAGCTCACAGCAGAGTTCCCTTTATGGACAATCTCCCAGTCTCTGTGGGAGAATGTGAGATGAATGTACCCTTGTTATATTCACGCCAGACCCCAGTAAACATTTTGTGTCGAGATTTAATGACAAAGTTCAATATGACTATATCGTTCACAGAGGAGGGCATAGTATGCTCCACTCCAGGAATGCATTATTCCAACGTGTGCAAGATGATCAGAGTGTACTCCGGATGCATAGCCATGAGAGCTATACCATTAGAACCGGAAGTCTTCGCATATGGCGTGCGTGTGCTTATGGCAGGATTGCCAGGCCTCGCAGATAGAACTATGAGAACCCCTGATGAGTTTCTATTCAGACCAAGAATACCTATGTCTGAAGAAGAGGGACAAGTATTGCCCTTATCGATATATATTGCAGCAGTACGAGGGAAGGTAATAATGGTCGAAGGGTACGATGATGAAGGCAGGCAATGGTGTGCAATTATCGCCAATGAAGAAGGGTACCGAGTGACTGACGTCACCGATGATGATCTGTTCGAAGAACACCCTGACTCTGCAGAGACTAGGGTGGAGGTGAGTCTCATATTTTGGGTCAAAATGATCAAACGAGAAGTGCCACAGAGAATGATGTTGACACTGATCCGCCCCACATACTTTGATGATGAAATGGCCCAGGTGCCTGTCTCAGTATGGACTACAGGACCCTATGACGTAGGCCTCCTGAAAGGAGCAGGGGAAGTGAAAATTAAATTGAAACCAGGAGCAATTTTACCAAGGGCACGACAATATCCCATGTCCAGAGAAGCAGATGAAGGGATTGTGAAGACAATTTCCACCATGATGGAGCAGGGAATCCATGTGACGTCAGAATCACCCTGCAATACAGTGATTTACCCCATCAAGAAATCAAAGGGAGGGTTGTGGCATTTAATCCAAGGTTTAAGAGCATTAAACAATATTGTTGAAGCCGAGTTCCCTATAGTCCCTAATCCATCTACGATCTTGTGTAACATACCGATCGAGGTGAAATACTTCACGGTGATTGATTTGAAAAATGCTTTTTTCTCAATCCCGCTGCACCGTGAATGACAAGATCTGACGTCCTTCACGTTCAGACAAATGCACCTAAAAAGTACGAGGTTGCCGCAGGTGTTCTGTGAGTCCCCATCCATTTTCACAGAGTCTTGCAAATGGAACAAGGCAACATTACAGTAGACAGTGTTGTTTTGCAGTATATGGATGACATTCTGATCTGCAGCACCACTGAAGAACAATGCAGGCGCGATTCTAACCAGCCTCTGACAATGTTGGCTGAGAAAGGATATAAGGTTGACAAAGAAAAGTCACAATATTGTCAACAAGTGGTGCTGTACATAGCCCAGCTAATCTCGCATGAGGGGAAAAAGGTCACCCCAGAAAGGGCTGAAGCTATCATGAACACGGCTAAGCGGCTCACGATAAAACAAATGCAGAGCTTCCTAGGCCTGTGCAACTATGTTAGGGTATGGGTCTTCGATTACAGCTCATATACCAAACCCTTGCTCCAGGCCCTGAAGAAGGCCCAAGTGACAAACAAAAAAATTGAATGGACTGAAGCGATGGAAGAGGGGTTCACAGAACTAAAGAGAGCAATTTGCGCAGCTCCAGTTCTCGGGATTCCTAATTATGCAGAGGAATTCTACCTGTTCTCGCACACGAATGGCAATGTTATGACAGCAGTACTCGCTCAAAAAACCTTGTTGGGGTACAAGCCCCTGGCGTATTACAGTGGGAATCTGGACTCAGTAATGAGAGGCCAGTTCCCATGCGAACAAAGCTTAGCTGCCGCTGCGTTCACCATAGAGAAGGTGACAACCATTGTAATGGGATGCTCCATGACGTTATATGTTGAACACTCATTATTTTCCATATTAGAGAAACCAAAAGGTACATTGACATCTCAAAGGGCCTCTGCCTATGAGGTGATCATATCAAATCCATCAATCAAAATAGTTTGATGTAAAACAGTGAATACAGCCACCTTGATAGCAGAGCCAATCACTGAAGGAGAGCCGATACATGACTGCGCAAATTATGAGAAATTCTATGATGAAATACCCAGGGTAAAGGAAAATGCCCTGACAGGTGGTGAAATTGTGTTCATTGACGGTTCTTCAAGAATCGACCAAGAAGACGGACAAAGATATACGGGCGTTGCCGTAATAAAGCACATAGCAAACAGAGAATTTCAAGTACTCGTTAGTGCACGAATACCATCTCATTATTCAGCACAGGCTGCAGAATTATTGGCGTTGATACTCGCCATTGAGAATCATGCAGACCAGGAAGTAACGGTGTACAGTGACTCCGCCTATGTGACGTCCACAGTGCACGCAGGACTAGTGCATTGGAAGAGGAGGGTCTACCTCCGAGCGGACGGCACACCAGTGCAGCAGGCAGCCTTATTGGACAGGATCAAGGCACTTCAGCTCCCAGTGGGCATAGCGGTCGTGAAATGCACCACCCATACTCACGGGACAGATTTCGTGTCACGTGGAAATCACATGGAAATCACACAGCAGACACGGAAGCCAAGCGTATGCCATCAAAAAATGAGATAATCATGGAAGTAAAAGTGGCACGCACCCATGAGCGTATGATGATAGCTCGAGCCACACCAGAGGCTTGTAGTAATATGGGGCAAACTCAATTGATGGAGCTACAAGGGGAGGCACCACAGGACGAAAAGAACCTGTGGAAATGACGAGGGTGTTCTTCGAACCCCTCGGATGGATTGTGGAGGCAAGACAGCACTGGTAAACCAGTAATGCCTGTAGCCCTACTAAAGATATCAATAGAACAATTACATTACCAGTTCCATAGGACAAAAGAAAACCTAGCCGCAACGCTCGCAGAAGACTGGTTCATACCGAATTTAGCAGAGCAGGTTGCATTTTTTATAGTGAACTGCATAATTTGCCAATATTTCACCGCTGGGCACACATTAAAAGTAGTAGGAGGAGTCATCCCCCGGCCAAATGGACCATTTCAGCATTTGCACGTCGATTATGTCGACATGATACAAGTATGTAACGGGTACAGGTACTTAATTGTTGTGGTGTGTCCATTCTCTAGATGGATATAAGCATGTCCCTGTACACACCCAGACTCAACCTGTGCTGCCAAATTCCTGGTGAGGGAAGTATTCCCTAGATGGGGGCGTGTGTGAGGTGATGAGATCAGATAATGGGGCTCATTTTGTAAATACAGTTTTTGAACAGATTAGATTGCTGCTTGGTATAAAGCACAAGTTCTCGTCGAAGTATCATCCATAGGGAAATGGTATATGCGAGAGGCTCAATGGCTTGTTAAAGGAAAGGATAGCCAAGTTGAAGCTTACTCTAAAAAAGGGATGGCTGCACTGTCTACCACTGGCATTGTATGCACTTCGGAACCAACCAGGCTCTGACCATCATCTCACGCTGCACAAGATAGTCACGGGAAGGAGAATGAGGACCCCCCCTTACCCCTCAAGATAGAGCTAGATGTGATGCCCAGTCTACCCGAGAGGTCCTGGGAACTGAGTTGTCGGAATATCTGAACTGCATGACATCGAGCCTCACTGTCATTTCAGACCAACTGCAGCGATGATAAAAAGGGTGCAGCACAACACCAGACCCAGAGGGAGATGCTGAAACAGACACCGCTCAAGGGCTACGTGCGCCAATCATCTTCCCTGGTGACAAGGTACTGGTGAGAAATCACACAAAGAAAAGGTGGGACGAGCCGAGATTCAATGGCCCGTTCATCGTAGAAGACTGCACTCCCTCAGCCGTGAAACTGCAAGGCAGGAGAGCTTGGATTTTCCTAAATGACATTAAACCTTATATCGGTAAGATCCCTTTAGCTGCACCCCACTGTGAAGAACCTACAGACAACGGGGAAGAACATCAGCATGTGCAGACGAGAGCTATGACGAGGAAGAAGGACGCATGATCAGGAAAACCAAGACAAAGAACCCTGATACAAGTTGTGGCTTAACACTGGACAGTTCCTCCAAGCAAAGGGGGAT
This sequence comes from Ambystoma mexicanum, assembly GCF_040938575.1. Classification (NCBI taxonomy): domain Eukaryota; kingdom Metazoa; phylum Chordata; class Amphibia; order Caudata; family Ambystomatidae; genus Ambystoma; species Ambystoma mexicanum. The sequence continues at coordinate 491,044,909 of NC_090930.1, read as the reverse complement.
AAGGACATAACGAACACTCTGTGCATTCTAGGTGCAGGGTGAAGAAGAGAATCGCACAATCTAAGCCACAACATACTGATGATATGAACTTTTGAATCAAGCCATATCCTAGCATTACTAGTAAACAAGACTTTGATTAACTAAGAGGAAAGGTTAAGAACATCACTTGTAGGGAGAGTTACCAGCATCACAGACTTTGTCCAAAATCCTGCCAACAAGAAGGTGATCTGGCAACTACTGACTGTCATCACGGAAGCCTTCATTGTACTGCCTGAGTACGATAATATAGACACAGATGCTTCCAGGCTTGTGATCCAGAACCCAGCAAAGCAGGACAATGTCCCTGTCACCCGAGGACAGCCGCCTGGCGCATAATGTCCTGTTTCGTCTAGTCACTGACTATCCAGAAATGGTGGGGAGGCCTCCAGATGTTGACGTCATCATCTTCCTCAGAGACCCAGATAATGTCGCACATATGGGCACACTCCTCCACGGTATCATGCTCTAGGTGGAGCTGTCCAACGTTCGGCGAGAGTACCTGGGGAGATTCCAGTGAAACTTTCCGCCGTGGGACAGATCGAGGGAACAGAGGCACAGATCTTCATCTTACCGCCGTGGGACAGATCGAGAAGAGCAGGGAAGAGAATTACACCACTTGTTTTCATTTTTATTTATTTTTTCATTTTTTATGGTTATTTGACTCCCATTTTGATTTGATTTTGAACGGTACCATTTTTTCCAGTTTTTCCATTTTTTCCAGTTTTCCAATTTTACCATTTTTCCATTTTTTCTACTGATTCCAATTTTCCCACCTTGTCGCATTAAAACAAGATTCCAGCATGTCTTCCGGACTAAAGCAAATTCGGGGGATGGACTTGGAATTGACTTATTTTGAATATGCTCAATGAATGGGACTCACCAAAGAGGCTAGTTTAATCTTTTTCCATAGTCTAACAAAGGAACTACATCCCTCGAGAGGGAGGACTCTTACGAAGCACAAGACACTTTACCTCCAAGACCTCCTGAAAGACCATAATGGAATAAATGAAAAGAAGAGATCTTTATAGAACTTTAACTATTGATATGATTGAAATGGGGGCCCAGAACAGTAGCCTAGTCCTCCCACAAGCGGAGGGGCGCCTCCACTTCCCTGGAAGAAAATGCTGCAAATTATCTTATCGAACGATAATGTGCATATGTATAGTTATTATTATTGTTTTTCTGTCATTTACAATCAGAACTGCATTCTTTATTGGTGCACGAAGCGTTCCAATTTCAGTGCACCCACCAGATAATGTACGTACAAATCCCACGAAAGCACCCAGACCCTATATAGTTATTCCAGTTCCAAGAAAAGCTGATGGTAAAGCAAACAAGCTAAAATTAAATGTAATTAACAGTGATTCATACACGTTTGAGGTAACAAATGAAGAGAAAAGCTGGAGACAGGGTCAGCGCGGCATGAATGAAAATGTAGCACTGACCACTACACGCACACACACACTGAATGCACACAAACAAGGGCAAGTGTCTATGGCTACAGAACCTCAAAGGATGGCAACAGAAAGTAAGAGACTGCCTACTGAACAACCAGTTCCAGAAAATAGTGGAAGTAACCAAGAGGAAGCAAGGGAAAGGCCAACTAAAGAAGATATAACCAAAGCACTGAAGAAGACAGAGACAGCTACACAAGAATTCACTGCAAAGACACAAATGCTGATAGACCATTTGTTCCCGTTTATAGCTAGAGTGAAGAAACTGCATGAGTAACTGAAAAATAGAACCACATTGATTATCACAGCAAGCACATCAGTTCCTACAAGCACCAGGCCCACAATGTGGCCTCACGTTGGACAGACGGTACACAGGTGGTGGTTAAAGGAGCTCTATGAAAGAATACAAGGGTAGAGGAAGAGAAACACAAAACCTTCTCCCACCACACCGATACAGGAAATGAAGCCTGCCTCTCCGACAAGCATGATTGAGAGACCCCTAGCATGTAAAAGCAGCACAGACGCATTTAAAGATATAGTTATAGCAAACTACAGAAAGACACTAAGGATCAAGAGACGCCCATGCAAAGATAACAATGAACTGAATGACTACCTGGATAGCACAGCACATCTGGGAAACAACATTTGGTACCAACACATGAAGGAGGTCAGAAGAAGAAACGCTGAAGGTGAATGCTTCGTCTTTGCACTTCTACCATACAGAATGGGAAAATCCAAGATCTTTGTGGCCGTAGAAATCGATGTCCCTATACCACACTGTATGTCACACATAGCAATGTGCAACAGCAGAGGACAGTTTATGGGGAGAGATGCCTCATTGATATGGGCAACTGAAAAGGAATACCCCGATGAAGACGGTTACATCCAGGATATCAAGACAAGAAACAGAGCGCACACTAAGAATCACCTGATCAGGTACGAAAAGCCTGAAGTGAAAGGATCAGGAACAAGTTGGGAAATTAACCCGAGACTGAACGTCCAAGAAAAGACTGCAGAAGAGGCTACAATTTGGAAAAACAGAGGCCAAATGCAGATCTGGGGAACAGTGGTTTCCCCAAACGGATGGGAAGAAGGAGTTGTAATCTGCCGAGCGTGGATGGTCCTTGGAGCCTGCAAGGAAGCAATAAAGAATTCACAGAGGTTATGCAAACCACTATTGACGAAATAGGTAAAGCTGCTGACATGGGTCGAAGACAGAGGAGGACCCTTGCAAATAGTACCATTGGAAAACCCAAAACTGTGCCTCAGAAACAATGGCACAAGGAAGATGGCAGAGAATCAAAACTGCGGACAAATCTTCGAAGCCCCAGGAATGATGCAAGTGACCGCAGTAATTATGGACCATTACTGGGTGTATGGATCCAAAGCATACATAAGACTGCCGAAAAACTTGAGAGGCATATGCACAATAGTGAACGTCCACGTTCTTGTACTAGTGAACCCGAATAGTGACCTGAACATTGACAGTTTCCCGAAAGCAGATGCTCACCTAAGGAAGAGTAGGTCTGTGGAACTGGTATCCCGGATGAAAAGAGAGAATTACTTTTCTGCCAAATCAGAAGAAGCATTCCATGCAATCCCATACGAGCACAGGCTGTTTAGCCTCACTTCAACAGTATTCACAACAATGCTCTTGCCACACATCCAAATAGGAGTGAATACTAAATCGTTGCAGATAACCAGATGGGAGTTATTGCAGACCATCAACACTACCATAAAAGGATTCAACACAATCAAAGAAAAACTAAGAGCAATCCAATTGATGACCCTCCAGAACAGACATGTACTTGACATGATCACAGCAATGGATGGAGATGTTTGCACAAAAATCAGAGAATCATGTTGCACGTTTACACCTTCACATGATGAAGAAAATGGAACCTTAACAGAAGCCATAAGTATGCTGGCAGATCTGCAGAATCAGATGATCAAGGAAACTGACGAAGTTGATGATGACAGCTGGTTTGGAACACTGTTTCTATGGGTCCCACAATGGATGGCAGACATATTCAAAATTCTGGGAGCCCTGCTGGTAATGATACTACTAGGATTTTGTTTTATCAAGAGAATCGTAAAACAATGCCAGAAGACTGCAAAGAAAGCCATTGGGATGAAAATTATGGTCAATGTCGAACCAGGATGGAAGCCCAGAGACCTAACAGATGAAGAAAAATTAAACTTTGTGAAGGCCAGCGAATTTGCACCAGAAGGAACAGAGTTTGCATACCCCAGAAAACGAAGAAGGTATGAAGGGAAATGGATTTACTGTAGCCCAAATGGGCAATGCCAGCTAATGACCTGGAACAAAGACGAACACGTACAAACAACAGGAAATTTGAAAGGAGTAATAAAAATATGAACTCCAAAGATTCACACGTTCACACCATCATGTACAAACCCAGATGATGAAGAATTTGATATGAAAGAACCAAGCTGGAATAATCTAAAGGAAGAAGGAAAAGTGGTCGATAAACCGACCAGAAGGGGGTGTGTAGAGGAGGTCCCAAATATGGCCTTCACTCCAGCCACCCATGTCAAAATGCCAGAAGCATACTCGCCAAGATATGTGACATATAAGGAGAAAACAAACCAACAGAGAGCCACGGTGGGGCTCTGTCCAGTACCCATCAGAGGGACATGTATACCTATTGAAGCGCCAATAACCAGACAACCGTGGGCTGCAAGGTAACCACTGAGACAACCATACCAGCAGCTGATACGAAATGAGGATTACTTACAAACAGTCCCTGAAGAGACCCAGAGAGCCTTAATGGAGGGCAGATGGTGACAACAAATGAACACAAACAACAAATGAAAAATGGACACACAAGGGCTAAAAACAAAGAGTATTGATTTAATGGACGTGTAAGAAGAAACAATGTTGATTCAAAGAGATGGAAGTCTTCAACCAGCTAACGCTTTTAAATAGGCCTGGAATGCACGAAGCTAAGAAAACGGAACTGCTTGCAATGCTTAGTAGAAGAATAGAGCGGCATGCGCCAACTATATATCTACCTCAATAAAAGAACACTATACAAGTGCGACTCCATTTTGTAAAAGCAGAATTAAGCCCAGGCTGCAAAGGGCTAGCAAGGCCAAAATTCATATTCCAGCCAAAGCCAAAGGGAAGAGCAGAATTGAAACTCAGTAAGAAGCGGCTCAATGCCTGGGAATTCGAGGTCAACCTAAGGATGGGAGGAGAGCTTCAGCCTCAGAGAATCGAAACTTCAGAGCACACCAGCCAGCCAGTGAAGGTCAAGATAAAGAGGCCCAGGCAGGTGGCGATGCTATGGAAGAATCAAATACGCGAATAACAGGAAAATAAAGCAGATTCACGGTGAACAGACACCTGACCAGCCCAGGGCAAGAGGTACCAACGTCTGATGTCACCCAGAACCCAGGATGCCATAACTTTCCCTGATAAGAAGCTCCAGTTTCGAGGCCATCCTCAGCCAACTAATTGACACATAGCCTAAAGGTACTGATTGATGGAAGGAAGGCAGGGTGAATCCTGGGGCACTCTGCATCTGGGTGTCCATTCTGCATGCTGCTAATTAAAGTGGAGATTTATGTCTAGGGGTGTAACCCACCCAATCACAATGCACCAAGTAATCTAGGGTCCTAAAGCTTGTAGAACCAATGAGATGTCGTAGATGTAGTGACGTCTATCACGAGTGATGTAGTGGGATGGGCGTAGTTATCCAATCTGCATGCTCTGTTACCATATACAGATATAGCACCTATACTTAAGTTACCTTTTCCAACCAATGGAATTCCACATTCTACAGCCAACATGAGAGCGTCAGGTCCATGCTTTCCTGCCTTCAAACACTCTGTCAGCGACGTTTTCAGATCTGTTTGTTTGCAGAGGGACACACAGGAGTGTTCTAGGGGACTGTGGGTTTCAGAAAAGTAAAATAAAAAGGATTGCATTTGCACCCAGCAGTTGCCAAATCACGTGGGCCTATCGAGGAAGAAGAAAAAGGGAATCTCTGGACCGGTCGAAAGATGACCAGCATGACCAGCATGCAACATGACAGAACGATTTTGGTGGATCTTTATTTTATTGGTCTGGACCCGGCCTACTATTACTAGGAACGGGCAAAGGATGCTAAAATGATATGAGCACTAGGCAGAATGCGTGATAAGGCAGAATTGATGGGGCATGGAAGTGAACAAATGCAAGGCTGGTGCAGTGGCGTAGCACAGAATTTAGGAGCCCCTCTGCGAGCCATGCTGAGGGGTCCCGCTCCCGCTCCCAAATTAGCAACAAATCACGGGTCGCGCCACACTCTTGGCTGGCTAGAGTACCAGGATTGCACAATACGCACGCACGTGGTGCTGCACTAGGAGAAAGATATAAACATGTGGTTTAATGCATTATACAGCACACTTTATGAGAAAAATTGACTAAAAGGCCAGAGCGTTCACAATTTTGTTGTAGGGTAACATCAATCTAAAAATACAATGCATGCAAGTCACCAACAGTGCACAGGAACATTAATGCTCTAATTAATATAATGCTTTGCTATTAAAAATGCCATGCCACACTAAAACATGCCCAACTGGCTGCATAATGTAGACCAGTCTATATACATAATAACATATTACAGTAAAGCATGCAAGGCCACATTTAGACATACCTAGTATGGTTGCACCAAAATGCCAGTCGAAGCAATAACACTTATCATAGTCATTTTATCACAGATGCCCAGAAAAATATGCTGCAGTAAGAAACGGCTAGACTGGCAGTATCCAAATCCAGGTAATTACACTTAGCAGGACTGCTTTATCAGAGATGCAAAGTTAAAAAAGTCAAGCCAAACTAAGACATTACTAGACTGACTGCACCAAAATGCCTCTACAGCCACTGATACCACATAGCAAGCCCGCTTAGCCTGGACATGGATGACCATTACAATTTATCGCGCAATCCCCATCCCACCCCACCACCTCACACATTACCTCTCCCTAAAACCCCCTGCCCCAACCCCCAAAATCAGCTTCTCAGCCCAGAACTACCTCCACGTCCCTTTTCCTTGTCCCAGTGCTTACGTATGAGTTTCCTTGCCTCAGAGGTAATTACTGGGATGAGGAAGAGTGGGACTAGGAGAAATGAAGATTACAGGTAACTAAGCCATGCCTTAACTTCATGTCCCTATACCTCATCCCAGTACTTGTGTGGGAGTCAAAGTGCCTCATACACTTACTCATACAAGTACTGAGGAAGAATAGGGCTATGAATATTGAAGATTACCAATAAGTAACCAAGGGATTAAACACAAGGGGCCACATTACATGGTTGGAGGTAGCCATGGCACTATTAGCGCCATGGCTGTCTCCAAACTTGTTCCGACTCCTCCCTGATGAATGGAGCAATTACCGGTCCATTCCAAGGTTGGCGGGACCGGTAATTCCCCAATCACCAGGGCCCTTCCCCATTCCCATTGAGCCCCTATAGGGCTCAATGGGAATGGGGAAGGCGCTAATAAAGGTACCGCAAATTGTGGTACCGTTATTAGCTCCAGAGTTGATTTGCGGGTCCCGTCATTAATGCCTGTAAAAACCAGGTGCTAAGTGAGGATCCGCAAAGGGAACTCGTAGTAGGGCGGTAAGGAATTACCGGCACCGGCGCCGTTACTGGTGCCGGTAATCCCTGACCGCCCGCCTCGTAATGAGGCCCAAGATGTGGTGCATCACCCTTGAGCTGGCTGGGCAACAGACCTCCCTTCCCCACCCCCAGCGCCCTCTCAATATTTTGGGTTATGTGGACTGGACCTGGCTGACCTACAAAGCCACTGCCGGACAGAAAAGGACACAGATTTTAAATGGCACCTGGGTTTTGCTGTGAACAAAGGCCCGGCAATTACTAACGTGATGCATTTCACTATTAGTACCTGCATTCAAATGCATCATTTTGTAGGCAATTGAAATCTTGATGTGGGTTTAGTACTTGCATGTCAGGGAATTGATTGGAATGGTAGAGAGGGGACAGGAGACCGCTTATTCTCACAGCAGCCTTAAGTGGGTGCTTTAGGACATAAAGGAGAGACTTAACGGCTTGTAACATTGAAGCTTCGCTAGAATAGTCTCATTAATAGTCTCATTAGAATGCATAAAGAAGTTAGATGCTCCACACAAATAGGTTTGCACCTGCCGCACCACCTGTGAATTTAGCACCTCTCACAACATTTGAAGGGTTAGCTCCTCCCTGAAATGCAGGTTTTGTTGCACCCCTGAACACAAGCATTGTAACAAATACATTTCCGGGGCACCAGTGGTCCAGGGATGAATATCGGTTTCTAATCTATCAATCAACCCCACACCTCTAGTACACCAGAAGGGATCCAAACAGATTGGAATACCAGTAAACTATAAGACCTCCTTGTCCAAATTTGGTAACATGGACGGAACGGCTGGCCTATCTCCCCAAGGTTGTGGATCGTTGGTTAGTTGCAACACATCAAAAATACAAGTATTACCCAATGATAAAAGGGACTGTCCAGTCAAGGTTGTATAAAAATATCTACTTTATTATTACTAACACAGACAGTTCTAGCACACTACAATTACAACCCACACTGTAAAGGAACACAGAGGACAGACAGTTTCACGAAGGAAAGGGATACACTCTGGATACTGACAGGAGGGTAGTTAGTAAAGTAATCTTATATATAGTAATATTAATATAGTCTTATAGTTCAAGATTATTTGGTTTCAGCACCAAAGGGGCAAAGGGTCATAACTGTCTCTAGGGTCCTTCGGAAAAGGACCGGGGGGAGGCAGAACCACAATGGACCTGGTGCTGAAGAAGTTATTGGTGCTCGCCATGTCGAGGTGGTTCGAGGGTGCATCCCAGCCTGTGAGACAGAGTTAGTGATGACAGACAGCTGCGGGTACCAGGTGGCAGGCAGTTCGGCAAGCAAGGCTGTATGGAAATCTGCAGGCTGTCCGGCGCGGCGGCTTGGGCCAAGAATCGTTGTTTCTTTATTGGTTTGAGGATCTGGAATGCTGGTCGAGGTGATTGCAGCGTGACAACACTCAGCGGTGCAGCCAGGTGCGGTTTGAGGACTCGACTGTCTCGAAATTGTCCTTAAAAATATTTCAGCTGGATGAAGCTTGTGTGGCACTCCTCTTAGCTTCTTCACAGGGCTTGTATCCTTTCAAGGCTGATGGCCCAAATGTAAGGAGGGTATTAGAAGGCAACAGCCTTTTCCTTTGTCCAGATACTCTTTGGCACTTCTTACCTAGGAAGCTTGCTGTCAAAACATAGCAGGGCATGCTGTGTGATGGACGGGTACCATTTCTGGAGCTGCTGGACAGGTCCTCTGAGTCCGGTATCTCCCTCTGTTCCATGGGAGAAGTATAGGGAGGGAACTCCTGGCCTTCCTTCACTGACGGAAGATGTAAGGACGACTGTACCTTCAGATCGGGTCCAAATGAGTCCTTCTTCTTACTACTTGCAAAGTCTTCAGATGATCTGATCAGTAAGAGGCTCAGCCCTCTTTTAAAGCCAAACAGGCCAGAGTGATTGTTGCAGGCTAGGCCCACCTTAATGAATCAATCCTGAGTCTCCACCAACAAGCTTTAGAGATGCTTCAGGTAAGAATGAGGGCGCTTGGCATGAGAAAGAGGAAGGATGACAACATGTACTTCTAAGTCTCACCCATCTACCTATCGGCTGTAAATCAAAGTGTCTACCTAATGAACTGAGCCCTATGCTGTATGCAGCTCTTGGTCACAACATGGGCCTCCTTTGAAGTTGGGGGTTGCAGGCAGACTTTCATCTCCTACAATTCACATACTTCCCTGCTCTGAAAGGAGTGGTACCAGACATGACATTCACTGCCCTTTCAAACCAAGAAGGAGTGTTAGTACCAAGTTGACACATTGCATTACAAAGAGATGTTGGTCTCTGGTCTCTTCCTGCACCCAAGCCTCCCTGAGACCTGCTAATTAACATTCTTCAGTATTCGCCGCCACCAGCAAGGTGTAACAATGGAGATGCAAATCCATGGGTCCTTGAAATTCTAATTTGGCTGCCCACGGTCAGAGGCTTTTGATGTACCCAGAGCTGTTAGGTGTCAGCTACACATGACAGGGGAGGGCGGCGCTGGTAAGCAATGTCCTTCCACAGTATATGAATAGTTTCCTGCTGTGCGGTGAGCATGGAGAATATGTGCGGGAATGGCCCCCATATTTTCCAGAGGTTGATCTCCCATCATTCTTTTAAAATAAACAAAAATCAAAAAGCCCACGTGAACGCACTCTCCCTGTGCGGATGGTCAAATTCTTCACAAGCACACACATCATTGAACACACACGCACACACGTACACCCATCCACCCATACATTTAAGTGTGTACCCTTTCACCATACAGGCACACCCAGGCAGTCACACATACATTGAAGTGTGCACCCTTTCAACATACATGCACACACACCGAGGCAGCCACACATACATTTAAGTGTGCACCCTTTCACCATACACTCACAAAGGGTGCAGCCTTTCATCATTCAGGCACACCCAGGCAGCCACCCATACATTTAAGTGTGCACCCTTCACTCACACAGGCAGCCACTTATACATTTAAGTGTGCACCCTTTCATCATACAGGCACACCTAGGCAGCCACCCATACATTTAAGTGTGCACCCTTACACAATACAGGCTCACACACCCAGGCAGCCACGCATACATTTAAGTGTGCACCTTTTCACCATACACTCACAAAGGGTGCAACCTTTCATCATTCAGGTACACCCAGGCAGCCACCCATACATGTAAGTGTGCACCCTTTCACCATACACTCGACACACACACCCAGCACCCATACATTTAAGTGTGCACCCTTTCACCATACACTCACACAGGCAGCCACTTATACGTTTTAGTGTGCACCCTTTCACCATACAGGCACACCCAGACAGCCACCCATACATTTAATTGTGCACCTTTTCACCACACACTCATACACACACACGTCCTGGGGATGAGGGTAGCTCTATTACTTCAAAAAGAAATTGTTTCTTTTTGAAGTCACTTCGACTTCATAACAAAATTATTTCCGTTAAAGGCCGAACAATAATGGAAATAATGTCTTCATAGAGCTCCCCAACCCCATGACATGGAGGACTGCAGCCTAGATGCTTCCAGGTCATGGGGTGGGAGGAGCCCTCAGACTTCAAAAAGGAATAGTTTGTTTTTGTAGTCACTGCCTTCATAAAGACATTATAAAAAAATGTTTAGTCCAAGGGGGCCCCCTCCCAGGACATGTGGTGGCAGAGACCCCTGCTCCTCGGGGAGTTTGGGTCCCCCATTACGCCAGTGCGCTGGGGTATAAGAAAGCCTGTCTTAGCTTTAACGTGGAGCAATGGATGGTCTTCCAGAGCTATAGCAGAGAATCAGGGCTTCTCTCTTGAGAACATGCTGCTGCAGCTTTCCCTGGGACTGACTCAGACATTTTGCAAAGTAGCAACTTTCAAACTCCCTGCCTCTCAGACGCTAGCATGTGCTGATCCCCCAGAGACCAACATTTTGCAATGGCTATCGTCAGGACTTTAAAAGTGCATAAACAATGCTGTAACCTGCTGAGAGTATAAATCCCAGCCTCCAAATTTGCAGACTGTGGTCTAAAAAGTCATGTTTAACAAATGCAATTACTTATTTCTTTAATATAAAATAGTATTCTGTGAAACGAGAACAGGCGTGGAACATTACCCTAACCTACAAGGAATGTGCGTTGTATTAAAGAGCACAGGAAACATGCAGCAACCACTCTCACTCACGTGCAATTGCACTCTTAATAGTGCACATAAAAACGTGGAGGAAGCTATGTTTTCTGCATGTGATTCCCAGGGAAACCCAAAAAAGTCAACAAACATACCTAAGGATACTTACGTTTTATAAAATAACACACTTTATCCTGCACACGTTCCTACTTTCTTTTTCCATTAGGCAGGGGACCAAAGTGGAAACGAGGGCTCTTCATGCCAAACAGAGGCACAAGGTAGAGGATCGTAAGGAAGAAATTGGGCAGCATAATCAATGGAAGCAAGGGAGAGGGCGTCTTTCAATGGGGGCAGAGCTTGAGTAACAATGAAGGAGGAAAAGATCTGGGCAAAACCATTTGTCTGAGAAGAAGGGTGGGTGTGGAATAGGTGCTGCCTGAACGTGGGAGCTGATAATGAAATGTCAGCTGGGATACAACAGATTTTTAGTGAACCAACTTCACATGAAATACAGTTAGTAGACACATTCATGGATGATTAGACGCGAGGTGTCTTAAAGATGGTGATCCCCCTCATAATTCCTGGCATAAGGTTAGAGGGGATGGGTTTACAGAAGGAGCCTAAGGACAGGTATTGGATTAACTAAGGAGGATCATACAAAAATCATACAAAAATCTTCCCCTCTGGAAGTGAAGAGTAATGCGCCGATATCATCTACCGGAGCACCTACGCTGAATCACAGGGCCAATATAATCAGCCTGTGTACTGCTAGGGTGAATGAAGAAATCTCTAAGATGACATCACATCCAATGAAAGTGGGACTGAGTCTAGAAGCCACTCCCATCAGACAGCCATCTCCATTAATATGACCAGTGACCAATAAGGGGTTGGATTAATGTGATGTCACTTTTAGAACATTGTCCAATCACATACATTGGCTAATTAGAGAAATGATACACAGTTTTACCGGGTGTGGTTTCTATTCCATAAAAATTCAAACCCATAGGTTCTAGAGACGACACTCGGTCATTTACTAACCTTTTTGGACCTATTTTATGGATTACTAGCAGAGCTCTTTCAGAACAGCCCCACTGGATAGAGAGCCAGACCTTCTTCAGTGCAAGAGACATCAGATAGGCCCCAATACAGAAAGAACAAGACCAGGCTGTGGAGGCAAGCTGACCCCAGTCTTGCTGATTGATGACCAACTGTTCCTAGAGGGTGAGAACTTAAACAAAGAGGGTGCCCACCTGTCTGTGAGACAGCTAAAATAAATGCAGATGTAAGTATAAGATCGAGGCGAAATAATCTAAAGGGGAGCAATACTATAAAATGGTAATAGATTAAATCTGGGGCCCTTTCATTTTTAAGTACTGAGGGGCAGGGGTATATAAATTGACTGTGCATCCTGGTGCATCCTCGGAAACATGTAATTATTAAGAACTCTATGTACTTCTGGAATTATAGATTTGATGAAATAGAGACTATGGTGTGTATACTGGGATATCCCTTGATGCCTTTTCTGTTCAGTGTACACTCACAGAAGAACTAAGGATATTTAATTGTGTGCATACCTAGAAAAATAAAGTAATTTCCTGGTTATTAAACCAAACAGAGTTCTGTTACTGGTGCTGATCCATTCAAGGAAGGGTGGCAAGATTATTAATTACCATCTATTTTCTCGCTTTTAAGTTGCCTGTTTAAAATGATAGGTGTACACTTTTACACATTAATGCAATAGAAAGATCACTGAATGGAGTTTGGAACATACACTTTCCTTACACTAAGTGATTCGCATGCAGGAATGTTAAGTAGCTTGTTATTTCAATTGAGTATTCTAGAACACTGTTTGAAGGTGACATGTGTATTGAGTAAGGGGGTGGTATCTGGTTTCAATAAAAGGGAAGTAGAGAGATTTAGATAGGTTGGGATGTTTTGATTTAATTTGGTTTTTAAGAAACTTATCCTGGAACATCATGAATTTTTCAAACCATGGTGCATGTGTGCCCATTGTAAAGAAAATGTGCATATGGTGATGTGGTGTGAGTGTTTAAAAAAGTACTGGTTTTTGATCTGAGTTGGGGTTTAGTAGTCAGTCTATTCACATGGGACTTGATTGTTTTTTTCTCGTGTTCCTATTGGTCACTCTCCCTGAGAAAAAATGGATAAACCCACTCCATTATCATCAAAAGATTATATACGATTACTCATAAGGGATGTGTCAAAAAAGATTGTCCTTATGAGTCTAATCTTCAGTTTTAATGTGATACGTTATCCCGTCATGGTGACACGTGTATTGGCTCATGCACCTTTTTCAAAACCGGGCTGGTTATGTCCCAAATATTTCAAAAAAGGTAGCAGGTGCTCCTCTCCAGAAAGAACATGGCATGATAAACTGTTCTGAGATGAGAGTTTGCAGAACACGCTTTTTGATCACTGTACCTTTCACAGATGGGAAATCCCCATTTGCATATCAGTCTTTGTCCAGCCCACATGGGCAGTCCTGCACCGAAATGCTATGGAAATTCCTCTCTGAACAAGAGTACCAACAGCAACCCCATACACATGTTTCAGTCTTGTTGGGCCTCATCAGTGAGGTGAAGCTGTTCCTCTCTGAGCACAGTGAGCAGGGAGTCCATGTCTGTTGCCCCCAGGTAACTTAGGGTGACCAACCCCAAGCTCCTTGCAAATATTTCAAAAAAGGTAGCAGGTGCTCCTCTCCAGAAAGAACATGGCATGATAACTTGTTCTGAGATGAGAGTTTGAAGCACACGCTTTTGCTCACTGTACCTTTCACAGATGGGAAATATCCATTTGCATATCAGACTTTGTCCCGCCCAGATGGGCAATCCAGCACCAAAATGCTATGGCAATTCCTCTCTGAACAAGAGTACCAACAGCAACCCCATACACGTGTTTCAGCCTTGTTGGGCCTCATCAGTGAGGTGAAGCTGTGCCTCTCTGAGCACAGTGAGCAGGGAGTCCACGTCTGGTTGCTCCCAGGTAACTTAGGGTGACCAACCCCAAGTTCCTTGCAAATATTTCAAAAAAGGTAGCAGGCTATCCTCTCCAGAAAGAACATGGCATGATAATGTGTTCTGAGATGAGAGTTTGCAGCACATGCTTTTTGCTTACTGTACCTTTCACAGATGGGAAATTCCCATTTGCATATCAGACTTTGTTCCGCCCAGATGGGCAATCCAGCACTGAAATGCTATGGCAATTCCTCTCTGAACAAGAGTACCAACAGCAACCTCATAAACTTGTTTCAGCCTTGTTGGGCCTCATCAGTGAGGTGGAGCTGTGCCTCTCTGAGCACAGTGAGCAGGAAGTCCACGTCTGGTTGCCCCCAGGTAACTTAGGGTGACCAACCCCAAGTTCCTTGCAAATATTTCAAAAAAGGTAGCAGGCGCTCCTCTCCAGAAAGAACAAGGCATGATAACCTGTTCTGAGATGAGAGTTTGCAGCACATGCTTTTTGCTCACTGTACCTTTCACAGATGGGAAATAACCATTTGCATATCAGTCTTTGTCCCGCCCACATGGGCAGTCCAGCACTGAAATGCTATGGCAATTCCTCTCTGAACAAGAGTACAAACAGCAACCCCATACACGTGTTTCAGTCTTGTTGGGCCTCATCAGTGAGGTGAAGCTATGCCTCTCTGAGCACAGTGAGTAGGGAGTCCACTTCTGGTTGCCCCCAGGTAACTTAGGGTGACCAACCCCAAGTTCCTTGCAAATATTTCAAAAAAGGCAGCAGGCGCTCCTCTCCAGAAAGAACAAGGCATGATATCCTGTTCTGAGATGAGAGTTTGCAGCACACGCTTTTTGCTCACTGTACCTTTTACAGATGGGAAATAAACATTTGCATATCAGTCTTTGTCCCGCCCAAGTGGGCAGTCCAGCCCCGAAATGCTATGGCAAATCCTCTCTGAACAAGAGTACCAAAAGCAACCCCATACACGTGTTTCAGCTTGTTGGGCCTCATCAGTGAGGTGAAGTTGTGTCTCTCTAAGCACAGTGAGCAGTAACCACCACCTGATACGGAAGACACTGAGGCAACATTGGCACTTACTAATGTTGGACTCAAATCTGCAAAACCATTTGGAGGTTAAAACATCTTTGATCATTAAGAAAGCAAAAACATTAAGGAACAGTGGGATCCTAACTTTGTTACAGGACACCCAGCCAGTTCCTGTATGAATATGGCTACAACCAAGAATAAAGGGCTTTCGTAAATGCGGTGTATATACTATGTGCAGGTATGCACATGGGAATACTGAAACGTTCATAGATGGCATAGGAACAAGAGTTCGAATTGTGGACAACATTAAGTGCAAATCAAAATTTGTTGTATACGGAATAATATGTATATGTGACCATATATACATACGAAGTACGACAAAAGAAATAGGGGAACATCTTGCAACCATTGGGAGCCCGGATCCTAGACTCCCCCTGGCACAGAACTGGCAAATGACAGATCAACTGCATAATAAGAAAGACATCAGATTAATTGGTCTCAAAAAGATAATGAAGGGAAAGTGAGGTGGTAATAGAGAGAGGGTGTTGAGGCAAGCTGAGACTAAATCAATCTGTGAACTGCGGGCGACATAGTTTGGGCTTAATCACGATAATGAGGCGGCCTCTTTTCTCTAGAGGAGTGACTTAAAATCACATATGTATATTGAGTAAGCAAGGGATAGTGAAGACTATGCAAAGACCTCATCTCATGGAAGTAGGGGTGGACCTTCATGCTCTTATACCAAAAATATCATGGGTCGGCTTAATCAAGATGACTACATAAAATAAGCTTATTCCGTGTAAACAGGCAAGGAACATCTAAACTACTAATTAGTTATTACCAAATGACTCCTGAATAAATAAGAATTGGCTGAGATCATGAAACAGGTTAGAAGATGCTTTTAATAAGCCTGTTTAGGGTGCCATGGAAGTAGTACATTCTCAGATACTATAGTAACAAATAGGACACACTAACATAGGGAATAGGGAGACAGAGGCAGGATGAATTACTAAAATGCAGCATTTAGTCAAGACACAATGCAGACCATACCTAATTTGTTAACTTTCAGAATCTGTTAAACTCTATTTGGAATGAGGTTTTCTGTATTTCTGAACGTGACCCGCATTTAGCACACGTTAACTGTAATTTATAATAGGGGGCATTACAACAAAACAAGCCCTTGGGCTTAAGTAACGTATGCGGTAGAATATTAATAATCTATCCCAAAACCTGGCCACCTGTGTCTCCAGGACGACGCAAGGAGCATTGTTGAGACAAGGTGGTCATGTCAACGAACACATAATAGAACATGGCATCATCTACTAGTGTTCTCAGTACGAGTGCCGACGCAAAGGGACATTTTAGAACGTGCACTGCATTTACATCCGGTATGGTCTGCAGCCCAAAGCCCGCTTCGGGGTTAGTAGTCACTCTTCTTTTAGTTTGTACGTGTTAAGGAATGTACAGTGGAGCGTAAGCGCATTTTCCATATTATGGCCGTAGATAACACGACTTGCGAAAGGGTTTACTGTGTGCGGTTTTTACTAATAAATACATGAGCGCGAGCATAAGTCCTTCAATACAGTAGGCTAAGGATAACGCTATGGAGTGATACATTTAGGGACATTGGGCCTCATTACGACCCTGGCGGTAAGGGGTTTACGCCAGCGTTAGCAGGTGTTAAAATCCATGGCGCTAAGGGACCATGGAGTTAATTACGCCACCGTAATTTACGGTGGCGTAATTGCCGCCTTCCCCACTCCCATTATGCCCTATGGGGCAAAAATGGGAATGGGGAAGGGTAAATGGGGATTGGGGACTTACCGCCCCGCCGA
The DNA here is from genome assembly GCF_040938575.1 of Ambystoma mexicanum. Taxonomy (NCBI): domain Eukaryota; kingdom Metazoa; phylum Chordata; class Amphibia; order Caudata; family Ambystomatidae; genus Ambystoma; species Ambystoma mexicanum. Next base: position 491,027,806 of record NC_090930.1, on the reverse strand, counting down.
CCTCGGAATGGGGCGGTAAGTCCGCCAACCACCATGGCGTAAACATAGTTTACGCCATGGTGGTAAAGTCACGGCCCAGGCGGTAACTTACCGCCTGGGTCGTAATGAGGCCCATTGTGGTTAGGAGGAACGGAAGCTTTAACAAAGTAGAAATAGGTAAGTTGCAGCAAATATAAACAAAGCCAAATGCCTTTCTTTACATGGATGTATTTTTTCAGGAAGGGATTATCCCAGGACATTTTAGTTGCTAACGAACATATTGACTAAAGGAAGGGTATCTAATGGAAAATGAATGCAAGGTGAGCATAACCACTGATGATATTTAAATGTACCAAGGAAAGCAGCTACTGTAGTGAGATGGGGCTACTGAGTAACACAGGAGGGTCCACGGATTGTCACGCTTTTCCTATGTGATGGTAATTTGAATAAATCCAAATAATCTAGAGTTTTATTCAAATAAACAGTTATTTTGTTTACAAGAAAAAGGAAAGGCATCAAAACCGTGATACGAAAGGGGAAAGTCTATTGTTTACATGGCACTAAGTGATAGAAATGAGATTGTATTGGAAGTATTGTTCATGTGGTTTTTCTGTTTTTCTTTGTTTTGACACCTTATCTTTCCCATCCCTTATACCAACCCCTATTGTCTGTCTTGCACCAATAACATGATACACATCCTTTAATACATTTTTAGGTTTTTGAATTTCACTTATCTTATGTTTGACTATTTGGGACATAACCAGCCCGGTTTTGAAAAAGGTGCAAGAGCCGAAGCACGTGTCACCATGATGGGTTAACGTATCACATTAAAACTGAAGATTTGACTCATAAGCAGAATCTTTTGTGGCGCATCCTTTATGAGTAGTCGTATATAACGTTTTGTTTACAAAAGTATATTCAAGTAAATGTAGCAAACAAAAGTGGTGCGGCCAGTGTGTTGATGTTTCATTGTAGTACCATATAAAATTGGAAGTTTGTAGATTCATAATTGGTTGATATTTAAATGGATTAACTTATCTATATGTTATGAATAAATATACTTCAGTGCAACCCTGCATGTTTCTTGTCTGGAAAGGGCAGGGAGGCTGTTGGGAATCAATATTATTAAATTGGGGGAGGTTCATAAATTCCACTCGCAAAAAGAGGAGAATCAAGCCTTAGCCTAAGGCTTACTTCTCCCCTTATGCAATTGGGATTTCCCACTGCTGAGGTAGTAGATGTGTAGGATATTTTCATCAGGTGACATACAATTTGGGGGAATTTTCCATTCACCCCAAACCAGGCACGCACAATTTTCATTTATTGAATGAAGCTATTTTTACGAACCTGGGACCCCCAATCTAATAATATTGATTCCCAAAAGCCTCCCTCCTCTTATGGGACAAGAAACATATAGGGTTGCACAGAAGGTCTATTTATCAATAAAATACTGTACATTATTACAGGTGCAGTGCACCCTGTTTAGGAGGAGAGGCCCCTGAATTTGTAGACCAAATGCTGATTTTTAATATTTGATCTTGTATTTTCTGTGTGCTGTCTTCCTCCTACAATATCACTCATCCTATTGCAAGCAAATTGGCACATTCTCCCAGTTTCATTCTCAAAATATCCCTCCCAAATTCTCCCTATTATCTGATATGGTGACACACACCTTATGATTGTAGATCCTTTGTATTGGAAGTTCTGCATAAGAAGTCCAATGGCTTGTGTAGTTTTGTTGCATGATTCCTAACATTAGCGTACATTTATTTTTTGCTGCATTTGTAGTTATCTGTGGGAGATCATTGGCTCCATGATTACAGAAAATAACAAGTGAACTGGGATTTCGCTCAACTCACTGCTGTTCTCGCATCACAGGATTCAAGTTATGAACTGAGTCATCTATGATGGCGGCCTGCCCAGACTTTACTGTTGGCCTGGGATGAGTGGGCGTTAGAGGGCAATTTGTGATGTGTTTATGTCATGTGTTTCTACAGTATGCATGATCCATTCCAATCCATTCCATGATCCATTCCAATCTATAGTCGTTGTTTGCAGTATGGGACTTATCTTCCTGGTTTTAAAATGGGAAAATCAAAACTACTTGTCGGAAAATGTAAGAAAACCAGGACTGGTCACTGGATTGTTTCATGTTGGCAAGTATACAGCACAGAAAAGCAGGGCGTAACTGATAACCCCAACCAAAATATTATATCCTGGGGTGAATAAAAGCACAGCCATCCTTATATTTTATGCTGATATGCAATGCTGATGTACATACAATACATCAATCGTGATGTAAGGTTCTTGTGCATTGAGGCATGGGCTGTAAATGGGTTGTATCTTGGGGGTGAAAAAGCAGCATTAGATTCTAAGCACTGTTGGTAGGTATTGTTTGTGAGTGTGCAGTGCAGCATTGGGGTGCTAGACTGACAACTAACATCCATGAAGCGAATAAGGAGAAGTGAGTGTTGCATGCAAAAGAGTGGCTCGTGACAAGTGAAGACTTGCAGTTCATGGACAAGACATCGATCATACTTGAACAATTAAAAAAGATGGCTTTTCAGAAGTGAAGTCACCTGTCCAGTTAATCACAAATGAAGCAGCTAGTGACAGTCCATGTCTGCCAGGAATGCCCAATATAGCCCAAGTCTGAAAGTTATCTTTGATTGGAAAATGGACAAAGAGATTGGTCAGTGTTCCCACATGTGAAAAGGTTTTATTGTCAAACTACATGTAAACTCAGTATAATACAGTAAAATCATCCAAAACATTCCCAAGCTGCAGAATGTATTGGGAGCCTGAGGATTCACTGGTTCTGGACTACTCCTCTGTCTTTGGACCTGAAGTCGATTGAAATGGTGGGGCGCACAACAAGGTATTTTGAAGCAGGTTCATAAACCAGTGAACACGGCTTAACTATTCTATTGAATCAGTTGTTGCTTGACATACTCTCACAAGACTTTTGCGGCAGGGCAATTTATGATGTTTAAAAAATGTATATGCAATGGATTTTGTCTGTATTTTAATATTTTAATACATGTTCTTTAAATGGTATTTTTTTTGTCTACAGTGTTAATGAAATACACCAAATGCATGATCCTATTTCAACATACTGGGCCTCATTACACGGACGGCGGTGGACCAAGGTGCTATTAGCACCTTGGCCCATGCCGGTAAAATACCGGCACCGCCTTGGTGGAAAGGGGAATTACCGCCCTATTCCAAGGTTGGTGGGGCGGTAATTCCCCCTTCCCCCATTGCCCTTCCCCATTCCCATTTTTTCCCCATAGGGCATAATGGGAATGGGGAAGGTGCTAATTGCGGTACCGTAATTAGCTCCCTGGTCCCTTTGCGGGTTGGTTTTTAACGCCTGCAAAAAGCAGGCGTTAAATTCTCCAACCCGCAAAGGGACCTCGTAGTAAGGCGGTAAGGGTTTACCGGTACCGGTAAAATACCGTTAACGGTAAATCCTTACCGCCTACCGTGTAATGAGGCCCAGTGTATTGCATCACTTTGGAGTCATTTTGCGAGGAAGGGGACAGTGTGGGGAGAGGATGCAGGTGGTATGTATGGGCTGGCTTTTGGCCATGCAAAGGTTTCCTTGGCCATCATGGTTGCAAGCTGGGACTTGGGAAAGTGGAGGGGTAGCTCTAAAATGTACAGGAGGTGAGTTCACACACTAAAAGATGTATGTGGAAAATTATAGACAGTCTCAATTCATAGGAGCACTTTGTATTTTAAAATGTGAAGCTACACACTTGATTGAAATTGAATCCTCGGACATTGGTGGCTGAGGAAAGCCTGGAGTGGCAGGTTTTTTCCAGGACACTGATATGTATGCAGGGTATGCAGTGATACAATCGCGGCAAAACTTTTGCCTGTTCAAAAAATTGCAGCAAATATTCTGTTGTTTAACCTGTTAAAGGTGTACCCCATTACACCATTTAAGGAGAGCGGGTGTTGCCGGGGTGATCTCGCTACCCTTCAATGGTATAATGGGTCCTAAAGTTGCGGCGGAGTCCTCTGCAACCTTTACATGGATTGCGGCGGCAAAACCACTGCCTTTTTGCTGCGTTATTTTGTGTTCACATCCATTTTTGACGCGATTTTAACACATGGAACCTGCTGAAGTCATTGCAATACAGAAAAGGAACATACAACGTGGTAATTTCATGGACACTCCAAAGGGAAAGCCAGAAAATAAAGCATGCAACAATGTACCCTCTATTACAAACTCTTGCAGGGCCTGTATTATAGAACCGGGTTAGGATACACAGTGGCTAATATTGTACTGTGATAAGGAAAAAGAGAGATACACCACACAGTGGAGCTGTTAACATAGACATTCGTAGGATGGGAGCCATGAGCATATGTATATACATATATATTTTCAAAAAGTGGCCCTCCCACATGCCGATCAGTAGCACTCCCAGAATCCAAAACAAGCACATGTTATGAAGGGATCATTATAAAAATATTAGTTATTTAATTACGCATCATAAAAAGCACAGCAGATGACTGACATACAAACAATCCATTCTTGAATTGTCCCACCTCCATTCTAAAAATAGACATATCCTGCCTCTCCTTCCACAACTCCTGTAAAGGATATCGGGCCTCATTACGAGCTTGGATGCAGCCATGGAGCTATTAGCTCCATGCCTGCCGGCAAACCAGGTTCCTTTACCGGGTTCCCAGAATGGGGAATTACCGGGCCATTTCGAGTTCGGAGGGCCCGGCAATTCCTCCCTCTGGGAACCCGGGCCCGAACTTCCCCATTCCCATAGGGCTCAATGGGAATGGGAGAGGGAGCTAACAATGGGCCGATTACGACCGGCGTCCTGGCGTCCTTACCGGGTTCCGTGAGGGGACCTCGTAATTTCGCAGAACGGGTTTAACGGGTCCGCCTCCATTAGCAGAGCCCGTTAACCCATTCCGCGAAGGTCGTAATGAGGCCCATAGATTTAGTTGTGTAATACTTGCAGCCAGGTTGGAATGCTACTGTATCCAAAGATAAATATTGTTAACTACACTCCTCTTGCAATCATGCTATCAAATACATAGTTATTTAAACATCCTACACAAGTATGTAACCTTGTGTTCACCAACAGGCAAAGAACAGGTTAAATCAATATTTTGCATTGTAATACAATTGGAGAGGAAATTACCACTTGTAGTAAACATCTCCAATGTTCTAGATAGCAAGCCACTTTTGCGAGTGAAACTTCATGAGGCAGCTCAGGTAAAATTGATACGTTCCTTTATCACGTTTCTTCAGAAGTACATCATAGGATAAGGACAGGAGCAGAGAGGGAAGCCCACTGGCTCCCACCACCAGGTTACATTGTTTCAACTGCCATGGGTGGAACACTCACTCACTCACTGACTCACTCACTCACAGGACAGCATTCCACTCATCCAACATTCTACATGCAACATCAATAGGACAAGACATCATTCAGACATGACAAAGCATAACACATCTTCCCTTCCTTCACAGATACACACAAAGACAGGACATAACACACCTCCTCTCCTTCATTCACTGAATACACAACCTGCACACAACCACATATATGCCATCCGAATCAACAACACCAATCAGCCAAACACAGTGAAGAACCTGACCAATAGGGCATAATTAATTAACTAGTGGCTTAACTGGGCCAACACTGCAACATCCCAATCCAAATAACAGACATCGAACACCTTCTATCCATCGCTGCCACCGATTAATTTTGGGGCTGCCACACCAAAGTACTAACCTGCCCGCCAAGGGAAGCCAGACCAACACTCCATACTACTTGAGACATTGACCACCTTTAAACCCTCTCTGCCACAGAGGGGTCTTAGGGCATCCACCGCTAACCATTACTGCCCACAGTGGGCACTAACACACAAGCAAGCCACTCAACCAGGGCGTAACTAACAATACACTGGAATCGCAACACCTGGCAGGACCGTTGCTTGCCAATCAGCATTCCAGAATGATAAACAGCTAAGATCCAACACACAATTATAACTCCAGACACACCAAACAGGAACTGAGATACAAAACACAAAACACAATGGCATCAACCGCACAACATCGCTACCACCAGTGTGCCCCGCAGGACAGCAAATCTATACCACAATCAGTGCAAGTTTATTGAGCAGGCAAACACACAACCAACCAGAGCAAAACTACTTCCAAGACACAATAAGCAGTCAAATAGGAATTAAATGCCACTGCTCAACGTGTGGATGTTCTCAGGGCAGGCACCATAGACATGTAAGTACCATACAATGCTGCAGACAAAACGTTTTGAAATGGATAGGTTTGCCATTTCATCTGCAACAACACAAAACCTCCACAACTGGCCAGGTGGGCCACTACCCTACACCAGTCACCATAAACATGGGTTTAAGCAAACCTCACTCAATGAGCCAAGCAAAACTCCCAAAACTCCAGCAAAAACACAATGGGCCTCATTACGACCTGTGCGGTAACCATGGCGCTAGTTGCGCCATGGTTGCCGCCGGTATTGTACCGATACCGCCATGGTGAATGGCCGAATTACTGCCACTTTCCAAGGTTTGTGGGGGCAGTAATTCCCCATTCACCATGGCCCTTCCCCATTCCTATTTTTGCCCCCATAGGGCTCAATGGGAATGGGGAAGGCGGTAATTACAGTGCCGCAAATTGCCTCCAAAGTAAAAACCAGCCGTTAAGGGAGGACCCGCAAAGGGACCTTGGAATTGGGCAGTAAGGGATTACTGGCACCAGTGCCCTTACCGGTTCCGGTAATCCCTTACTGCCCGGGTCGTAATGAGGCCCAATGAGTGCCTTTCGCCACTGGAATAACTCAAACACCCTATCAGCAGGTCTAAAATCGACTTTTACCACTGGCGACAAACACATGGCCCACAAAATAAGCAAGGTGTGGAAGGCGTCCCAAACCACGCCAGAACACATATGGCACATGCAAAAACATAACTTGCATGTCTAAAAGACATGTATAATACATCTAGTGACATCACCAAGAGAGCACACGTAGAAATGCACACAAAGCATTGCATGTCAACAACATCTTCCACTAAAATACATGACAACACATCCCAAAGCACTTCTCAGCACTTCCACGCGCACCCATGTTAAGCAGTGCAGCATAGCAACAATCTGCACTGTTAAAGGAGCGAGCGCTAAACAGAAGTGTTGTCCAACACTGTAAAATAAATAGTACCAGGTATTAGGTACTACATTCACCTTAAATTCTCTATTGCGCAGAGCTGCAAATCCTCAAAAATGTTTAGCTAACCCAACACATTCTCAGTTATATCATGTACGTTACCTCACACCACACAACCCATAAATTAAAAAGTCTAGTCCATGAGTCCATGAGTCCATTAGTCAATGCTGCAGCATAAGCCTTGTCCTGAATCGTGTTACGACTTACCAGGATGGTGTAATTCTTACCCCCCAAAACAGCACTTAACACGAGCAGACGTTTTTTCCGCATTTTAACATTCTCAAACGTGATACGTAGTTGTTACGTTGCCATTTTCTCGCACAACACAGGACCTTCGAAACAACTGCACAAACCATTCCTTAATTATCAACTGTGCCACATTTCGCTAGGATTAGGCGCTGAAGATGCTAACAAAATTGGTACAAACTTTGGTCCCAATGACATCTCTCGCAACATACACTCGAGCCACTCACAGATTGCTCGACCAAGAATCTTTCAAACCCCACTCTCTCTTTATTGTTACGTTTAAGCTAACAACTGAAGGACATTCTCAGCATGTTGCACAAGTGCTGGTATTACGAAAACTTCCACCGCAGAACATTAACGTTTTACTTCGGCTGAAAATAACTCAACGAAGTGCGCTCGCAGCAACCCAACCTCCTGCCTGGCAGTGAGCACTGTAACACGCGGGGTCCCGATGGTGGACAAAACTATGCCCCATCACACATTTGGGCATCAGAGATGCGCACACGCTTGGGCATCCGGCACAGTACAGGAACACTGAATAAGCAGATGGCAATGTGGAGTGAAGTTCCATGCTCAGCACCGCTGTTCTTCCAGACACACGTGTCATCCCAAAGACCCCCGCAGAGGCATTTGGCTTCCGCTGTCCCTGCACCATGGACATGCGAGATACGCTGACCTTTCTCCCACTGGCTCTCCTGTCTCATTCTCTGACCTCATCGCGCAGGCAAATGGCGGGAGGTTCTTCCCTCTCCCCTGTACTACTAGCCCGGCTCAACGAAAAGCAACGAACATCGTCAGCTTGGCTTTCGAAGAATGGCGAAGATTGCCAACACCCTCGCCACCCCGGATGATATCACTCGTCGCTGAATCAGCGCGCGAGGGAGCAGTTCTCCTCTGCCCCTACCGCACCAACGGCCGTCAGTGCCTTGCCCCCATGGCGCCGAAGCTGGGTGCAAGAAACAGGCCGTCAGCTTCACAACAGACACAGCAGAAGACACCCAGCCATCAGTTCACGTGTCCCCACTCAGGGTAAATACATAAATGGCTTCCTTGCTTGACAAGTCTCTTTAACACTGGATAAAGCTGAATACATGTGTGCACATTACTCGCATCCACGTTCTTTAGAGAAACTGCGCGAGGGGAAACCCTCCCACTGAAGAACTGGGGTGCTCTACTTCCAATGCTTCATGCACTTGTTTCCTCAGCCTGCATCCAAGCAAGGGCAGCCCCTGTGCCCAGTGAGGGGTCCCCCAACTCATCTCCATTTTCTCAGGGGTGCCGACTTCCCGACCGTTCTGCTGGGGCACCCTAGGGGGAACTGTCTCTCACCACTGTCTCTCATCCCCATTGCTTTCCCTGGGTGGTGGGATAACTCAATGGGGGGAAGTGGGACCTCTCATTCCTCCTTCAAACACACGCTCCTTGTCTGCACCGCCCACAGCAGCTTGTTGTCCATGAGGCAGCTCAGGTAACAGAGATATGTTCCTTTATTAAGTTTCTTCAGAAGTACATCAGATGACAGGACAAGGACAGGATCAGAGAGGGAAGCCCACTAGCTCCCACCACCAGGCTACAGCGTTTCAACTGCCATGGGTGGAACACTCACTCACAGAACAACATTCCACTCATCCAACATTCTACATGTGAAATCATTCAGACAAGACATCATTCAGACACGGCAATACATAACAGCCACGTAACACGTTTGCAGGTTCTAGCATACCTCACCAAATGTATGTTCTTGGTAGCAAGCCAGTTAACAATTTAGGAGGTTCCAGCATAGTGCTTACATCTTATCGGATTTATTATCTGCTTGCCACTTTATTGAAGTGCAACATGCAAAGTACATCTAAAATGTCACTTTGTCCAATATTGTAATTCATCCAACATTTTAGATTCCAGGAAAAGAGGTGCCAAGAAAAAAGAAAAGAAGGAGATCAAGGAAATATAAAAGGATAACAGCAAAGAAAGAATGGCATAACATTTCAAACCAAATAATGAATTAAAGAGTCTTCACTAAGTTACTCATGATAGTAATATTGAACAGTTGTTCAGTATTTACAACCAACAATTAAAGTACACAATCAGTTACCCTACCGAAGATCACACATGCATTTACTGTCAAAATGTCTTTAATTTGCCACAAATGTTTATAGTTCTCCTTCTAAGTTGTCCCCTGTGGGATTTAGTGTCAAACTCAATACACATTTAGTTTCAAGCTCCCTAAGTTGTAATTCCCTATTGCCTTCTCTCAGGGAATGTGTTATGCAGGCATGTGTAGCTGCCCTTTTTGACTCAGAGGACTTTACAGCACTATATGGGTAGGTGCCATTCCTTGCCCTGTGTTTCTATAGCATCTGCAGTGTGTCAATCCTGGGTCTTCTCCAAGAATGTACACTAAAGTAATTAGGACATGGTCGTGAGAAGAGCAGAGGTACACACATGAATGTTAGGAGTGGAAAGGATGGACTTGGACGTTTATGGAAGCCACGTTATCAAAGTGTGTACATCTCGAAAGTTGTCACTGCAACGATCATATGTTGAAATAGCAATCCACCTGTCTGCTGCTGGAGAAAGCACTTAGCCTATGAAACCCTGGTTAATCACACCCATTGTACATCCTTACTACGAAGCACACCATTGCATGCACCTTTGGTTTGCTGAAGAGTGTGAGTTCAACCCGACACTCCACCTAAGTCAATGCCTAGCGTGTGATGCACAGTTGGAATTCTTAATTATATATTTTTGTCTATAAGTTCTTTTATTTCTGAATGATGTACCCTCATATCACTCCGCTCTCTTTGAACCCCCCCCCCGGTCTCACTGAACCAAGAAGCAGGTTGTTTTGCAAAGTTAAAATATTTATTTTATGAATTTGAACAATATATATATCACACTATTTAATACTTATACAATAATCACCAATGGGTGATCTGACCATCAACGCTCTCTTTAATCAGAAGGAGTAGGGATAAGAAAAATCATGCAGCACAGAATAAAAATGTGTGTGGGTTCAGTCAAATGCAATGTCACTCTTTCCCCCTGCACACTACTCAATTCCCCCCAATATGCAGTATAGAGATGGAAGGGGAGAACACTGGTTTCAGGAAATACATACTCAATAAATACAGTTTCAATCCCAATTCCCCCCAGAAAGCATAGAGAAACAGGAATGATTTCAAAACAGGTCAAATGCTTTTGAATGTGGTTTTGGATGAATGGGAAAAACACAGAAAAATTAATTTAATTCTCGAAATTGGGTTCAAAACTAGTGGGAGCCGCTTTGTATAGTTTCAGGTAAACACTAGCAATGATGATTGAATAACTAGCAGATTGAAAACTGAATTCTGAGGTCGGAAGCAAGAAATAGCTGTTTTACACGTGATGAAATTGAGCCAAACAAAAGATTCACTGCAAACTTTTCAGCGTGCAAGAAACGCGATTGCGGCAAAACTATAAGTAGTTGTTGGAATGCAGTTTTGGATTGAAAACTGAGGATGTTAGCTTCAATTTGACACATACATTTCATTTCTAGCATGCACGGTTCAGAAGTTATGAAGGTTTTAGTAGAGGCTGGTTTTTCTCAGAAAGAGTCAAGATTTAAATGAAAGATGCGCTTTTGAATTACAAACAGGATTTTCTTTATACTAGGGAGGCTATGAAGATACAAGATACCCAACTGGACAGCCACCAGAACAGCAGGGCCTCTGTTCTGACTTTTGCCCGCCGAGACACCTGTCTTTCTTCAGCAAATATATTAGCGCAAAGATGATATTATCACTACAATTATCAAAGGACTATATGGATGAGGGAAAGATTCAGGAAAAACAAAATAGATTCTACAAAGCAGTTCTGGATATGATAGAGAGTTTGGATAGGATTACTTAAGGATAAGATACTGGATATGGACAACTCTATGCTAAAGATACTCACAACTATGGTTTAGAATAGGCCCGTCAGGGATATGGTCAAAGGTTTTGGACTGGAATTCTGCTAGCCCACCGGACAGTATTCAGGCACCCGGTTCTGCACTCAGCATGACACTCTGGACACTGCACGGCCTCTGGTCTGGAATTGACGGATTGGTTCTGGGTTGCAGCTATCAGGTTACAGCTCTGCCCTGCTGGTTTGGATCTCTGGGTTCTAGCAAGAGTTCTTGGCAAGAAAGCAGAATCAGAACAGCCCGGCTGTTCTGTTGGTTTTGTTGTGTTCCCTTTGGAAGTCTGGGGTTAAAATCAGGCTTCAAGATTTTAAAGGCCAGCTGAGAAGGGTTCAGCTTTGGAATTGGGCCTTCTGCTTTCAGAGTTCTGGAGTCTTGGATCTGGGTTCCTCCTGCAGAGCCCTTCGCTAGTAAATCAGTTGATGGATGAATCTGTGTGTCTCGATAGCTCCTAAACTGTCCACATTTATGTATTTCCCTAAGGGATGGGTAGGCTAAATTATACTAGGCACACCCTCTATGAATCCTATTGGTTAGGGTCTGTCCTCTCTCCTAATTTGAGAAGGAACACATGGTTTCATGATGATGTGGCATTTTACAATACAGGGAGTACCTCCCGTTTGTTTCAGTACAGTAAAACAATTTTTCACATAAATCATATTTACAATATTACCAACTTGTTAATAATACACATTCACACCACAGCTTTAGTAGAGCACGTATATGTCTGAGTCCCAACTCAGTGAGAGCTTCAGTTCAAAATTGACAGTTTTTTGCACTTTTGGTTGGGTACCTAGTGTCAGATCTGTCCACATTTTTCTCCCTACGTGCGCCTGACATCTGGGCATACTCCTGTGAAGTTTCATATTTCTAGCATTATCACAATTGCTACAACATCAACATTTCGGTAGTCCTGTCTCTGAACATCGCACAGAGTTCAGAGTAGTTTTGAACTGTGAGCAGCATTTTCATATTAACAACCTATACATTACAGATTTTTACAAGTTTTGCACAGTTCTCTATGAGTCTTTTTCAAAAAAGATATTTCCTTGTATTTTAAGATACACAAATCTGTCTGGTCCCTCCTCCATGGTTTGCTGGGCCCAGAGCAGTCAAGGGCTCTCTTCCTGCTGGCAGTTGGTTTCTGTTGACACCTGAATTTGCATTCCCTTATAATCCAGGAAGCCTATTGTCTCTCCCAGAGAAGCAGAGCAAAATCCCTTCCTTCTTTCATTAGCATCTAAATGATAGTTCCTGGGCAGAGAGCAAATGGAAGGCACCCTTTGTTGGAGCAAACTGTGGACTGTGTCTTTGAAGTTCTGTGTGGCGGGCCTCAGTACACTGTAAAACACTTTGTTCAAAATTGTCTTTTTCTAAAATAAACCTTGCATTTTCAATAAATATACCCACAGATCTCTTAATTCCAGTCTTTTTAAAACATAGAAATTGAATTGTAGCAACCTATATTGCTTTTGATGGCAAGTCTCTTCTTTTCCACAATTTGATCTTAATGTACAAGTTTAAACTGACAGGTTAAGTAAATGACAGTTTTGACACAGGCGAGCGGTGGTACTGCACCCATATCTGACAGGTTTTTCCAGGCAAGCACCTTTTTGAATGGGGATATTTTTGTGATGAAAGGTGCTTCTCCTGACATTGTGCTCATGGGGATTCCTTGAATAAAGTGATGGTGAACACCCCACAACGATGTTGGATCTTCTCTGCTGTTTGGGGAACATGATTTTGCAATTTCAACAGCCAAGGAAAAACGGATTTTAAAGCACGTCTGGGTTTTCCTGGGAATGTAGCACTGCCTTTTCAAGCAGTTCTATTTCACTCTGTGGGCAGCCCAATGACAGGTTTTGGCAGTGTGGTCTCCTGTTTTACCACTGACATAAGCAAAATGGATTGGCAGCCTATTATTCCGGTTTCCCCTGCGCACTTCTCAGAGATTTTTAGCGCACATCAGGCTTTTTGGTGACCATTTTGTTGTTTCTGATGAAAGCAGCACACTGTGATGTTGCAGGGTGGAGCCTAGTGGATCAGAACATCCCACAGGAGAAGCTTCAGATGTCTGGATGGGTCAGGGTGGCAACCTGCTATTCTCCCTGGACACAGGTTTGACAGATAATAGGCATGCTGTGTACTTCACAACATTGCAATTAAACACGGCATTCCACTGCTTGTGCACATTGACTTGCAGTATGGCACTGCTACACAATGCACTGATGGAGTGCAGCAGAGAGTAGACCATGTGACAGAGAAGATATTGGTGCGGGTTGAGTAGGTCTGCAGTGTTTTCATTTAGAAAATGGACACCTTTGCTGTCATACCGTCATCAACTTTATGGAATTGGAGGGGTGTATGTTTTAATCTTCATTACTTTCTTTTCCAAATGTTGTTTAATACCAGGTACATTTAAATGGCGGTGTGTGCTTACTGAAATGTATAAACAGACAAAAGACAGCGTTCATGAAGAAGCCCCTTTTATTCTTTCTCGTAGTAGTTGACAGTGGTAGCCTGGTATTAGTAGGGGCACCAGCTCCATAACATAACTCTGTTATTTATTTGAAGAAAAAAAAATGTACACCTCTTTTGGCAGGTTGGCCTTACATGCATGTGGGAACACATGTGAAAAGTATTTGCATGTAACAGTTTTTATCTACCTATGTATTAAGATCAAATAGACATATGCCATTTCCATATGTGTACATGTGCATAGCAGACATCCTCATATGTAAGGAAATTACTTACTATAATTAAGTGTGACTATTCATGTATATGCATCTCGGGATGCTGAGCATACAGTTATTTTTCAAATGGCCCCAGTTCCATACATGTGTGCGTGTGTGCAAAACCTTCTCATTACACATACTTCCTCATGAGCGATATTTGCTAAGAAAAACTAATACAACGTTTGCATCACAATCGGCACCATTTGCAAACTTGCTTTCACAGTCCTACAGCTGGTGCAAAGTGTATAGTGCAGACCAGAGATATCGGCAGTCCAAAACAAAGTATGTATGAACTGATGCCTTGCTGTTTGGTTGACAGGACGTGGGACATTTGCACACAGATTTCACCCAACCCAATCGCCTTCTTTTCTAGAAAAAAACAGAAAAGAGTAACAGCAATTCTCATTGCAATCTGACCCAATTCCAATCCTCTAGGTGTTTGTCCTTGTTTCTGTATTGACAGTCGTTGGCCTCATTCGATGGGTAATGGTTTTAGGTAGCTGGCCACTCGTTTCATCACTTGGAGAGAAATTAATAGTTGGACTAGAAGAGCATCCCTCGTCTATGTTTCTTCGTATTGAATTCAGTGGTGTTGGCTGTCAGAGGAATGTTCTGCTGAGTGTTCACTGGCGATGCTTTGCAGAGCCTTGCTGTTGTCAACACATGTTTGCCAACATTGCGCATGTTGCTCGTAGCAGGCACTAAAGGCCTCAAATGAGGTGTGGATAATGGCCACGTCCAGAAGCAAGGCTAAATTACTCCGCACATTTGTCACATTTGTTAATAAGCGACCAATGTTTTTAACAACAGCATGTGCTGTTTAAGTTTTGCACGGTTGTTGACGTGCAGACCCATGTGCTGTTTCCTAAATTCGTACTTGTGATTGTGTTTCTATGACTTCACATTGCCTTTCGGTAATTTGTATCACGCTGGTGCGTGCGTCCATCAAACTTTTGTCAATGTTTTGCCTCCTCGCTGTTTTTTTTAACCTCAATATAGATACATGAAACCATACTATTGCCGGTGTCTTCTGCTGGCACCCCTTGCTCGGAGGCCATAACTAAGGATGAGTGTTCCTTCTGGGTCTCTGACCTCCAGGATTAAAGCATAGTTAGACTCTGTTGTGATTGTATCATCTGCTTCTGGTGTGCATGCCGTGTCAGCAGGAACCCAGCTGATGTTGTGGGATGTATTAACCCAATCATCCGAGCCCTGCAACAGTACTGTGCATTGCTGGCAGCAGAAACATCAGAATGACCACTGGAAAGCATGCTGCTCGCTCAAAACCATCCAAAAAAATGCACAGTAAAATCTTAATGATAGGCTGCCATACACTTTTGCCTATATTAGTGAGCACAGGAGAGCACTGCCTAAAACCACCATTTGGCCATCCACAAAGCAGCCTGAAACCACTTGGAAAAAGCAATGCTGATTGCCAAAAGCAACACAGAGCTGTGTGGGAATCCGTTTCTTGATTGTCAAAATGTGCTAAAATCATGGCTCACAAATCACCAAAACGATTCAACCTACTTGTTGGGTGTTCCACATTATTCTACTGCAAGAATCCATATCAATACAATGTCAGCAAGAACCATATGCTATCAAGCTACATCTCCTTTTAAAGATACTGATGTAAAGACAGCTGTCAAAAATGGGTGTAGTACCGTTGCTCACCACTACCAGAAGCCGGCGTTTTAAACCATTTCTTTGTAAAAGTTAAACATGGAACCCCAAACTATGCCAAGGAATACTGGCTATTAGAAGCCTAGGGGGTAGACACAATGTAAAACTATATTCTGAAATGACTTGAAGGAAGCAATTTTTTAATGTATGTATTAAAAATGTGGGTTATATTGTAAGAAAAAGACAAATTGTAGACATTGGTTGCAGAGTTAAAAAGTGTTCCCACACTGGGATCAAACAGAGTCCACACCTTTCCCCTGGACAAAAGAAGCTTCCTTCTGTCCATGGGAACCCTTCACACCTGGCCTTCCTACCAACAGGAGAGGAGGAGATTTCCCCTGATGGCAGGAAAAAGAGACAATGGATTCTTTCAGCTGAATATAATATGCTGATTTGGGTGTGACTTGTCAACAACAACTGCTCTGTGAGAGACAGGCCATGTGACCACCTGACTCACCAAGCTTCTGGGGGCGGAGACAAACCGTGTGTGTGTATTGAATTGAAAGTAAATGTATATTTTATAAAATTGCGTATAGCAAAGCGCACCAAGCTGACAGAAATTTCAAACTTTGAGACGGTTAATATGAAAAATTCACTCACAGTTCAAGACTAAGCTGGACGCCGTGGGATGTTCTGAGGCCAAACCCCGGGATTCATTAATATTGTAGATACAGTGGTTATGCTAGAAACATAAAAACTTACAGTAATATGCTCAGAAAGGGTGTGTATGTCTGTGTAAAATGTGGTGCAGAACCAATATTGGGAAATTCAACAAAAATGAAAATAAGTCATCATTTCTGATCCCAAGCTCATAGGAACACGGGGCTTGAACAGAGACCTGCCTTAATTCATCTGTGAGGTGTACATGTATTCTCAACAACTTCTGTATCTGGGAAATATGTTTTTTATGAAAAATTGATTTTCTAAGTAAAAGCAAAGGGGAGTTTCCTCACTAGGTTGTAAAACACAGCATCACTCTGACTCATTCTGACACGCTAATCCTTTCTCCAGTCAGGTCACAGGGAATCCTCTAACCTATCAAATCCTTAGGGGGTTGGGCATGTCAAATCAGCCTTCCCACCCACTTTGAAAACACATAGAAAGAGACTGCTTAGGACAGGCAAGACAATTCTCATTTTTCCACTTCAACTGATTCCTGCGCAACAGTCTGCCGGAAGACTCCAGACTCCAGACTCCAGATAGATCCAGAGACCAGACTCTAGAACCAAACTCCATAATCCAGAACTTTGAAGCAAAGGCCTAATTCACAAGCTGAATCCTTCTCAGCAGGCCTCAGAACTTTAGCAACCTGATTCTCACATTCAACAGCCAGGCTGAGCTGTTCTATTCTAGCTAAGAACCCTGTGCTAGAACTCAGATCCAGAGCCAGAAAGCAGCGCTGTATCCAGAACCCGTCAGACCCCGACCAGAGGCAGTGCTGTGAGCAGAACCAGTGCCTGAGACCGTCCGGTGCCGAGTGAAGTCCAAACCTGACCAGATCCGTGACGAGGCGCATCCCAATCCAAAGCTAGGCGTGAGTATCTAGTCTAGAACTGTCCTTAACCAATCTCTTAGTTTAAAGTAAGCCTCTTCTATCCATTTCAACCAGAACTGCATATTAGAATCGTGTGTCCATCCTGTTGATTCCAAATCTGTAACGTGCATCTGTCATTTCTGAAATCTTGACTTCATTTCTGAAACTCTATCTTCACAAAAATGTCCGTATCTTTTGAACCACTTGTCCTAGAAGCGGTCTAACTGCCATTTTAAAGCTAAGATCCTCAGCTTTCAAACAAACCAAAAATGACATTCCTTATAGTTTTTCCGTAATTGCGATTTATGCACGCAGAAAAAGTGCAGCGAATTGCAATTTAGCTCAATTTCACCACATGTTAAAATAGCTGCTTCTTGCTTTCCACTGCTGAATTTCGTTTTCAATCTGATAATCACTCATGAATCATTGCTAGTGTTGACCTGAACTAATCCAAAGTAACTCTCACTTATCCTGAATATCCCTTAGTGAATTAAAAGCATTTTAGCATATTTTCCCATCCATTGCAACCACATTCAAAAGCGTTTTGACCTGTGTTTTAAAATCATACCTGTTTTCTCTAAGCTTGCTGGGGAACTGGAATTAAACTGCATTATTGATTGTATTCTTGAAACCTGTGTACCCTCCTTCCCATCTCTTCATACTGCATAGTGGGGGGAGTGAGTAGTCACAGGGGAAAAGTGACCATATTATCTTTTGATTGAAATCATATCAAGTCTATTTCTGTGTTGCATTCTTTACCATTATTGCATTGCCTTGAATCACATAAGTATTCTCTGCTACAGTATCTTCCATATTCATACTCCTAAGTGATTAAAGAGAGTGTCAATTTTGTAATATTACCCATTGTCGATTACCGTCCATATTCATAAGTGTGCTATTCAGATATTATTTTGTTCATAAAAGTGTGATATTTATATTGTTTAATTCTTCAAATAAATCTTTTAATTTGCAAAACAAACCTACTTCTTGGCTCAGTGAGGTCAGGGGGATTCAAAGAGAGGGGCGTTATATAAGGGTTCATCATCCAGATTTAAGAACTTTGACATACAAATATATAAATAAGGGCTTCCGTTGGGCATCCCAGACTAGGCATTGACTTAGTTGGAGTGCACCATTGAAGTCACTTACAGATTGGGGACTCGTTGCGGGACTTCTGGATTAGATGTACAACTTGTGCAGCTTAATACAGTGTGCTAATTAATAGGATACATAAATCCTGTTGGGCTGCCATGCTGTGTTACGCTGTAAGAGCACCCCTCAAAAAGGAACGCTCTCAGGAAACGGTCTGTTTTGCAAAATAAAATAATAAACTTCTGTAAGCCAGGAAGGAAATCAATTTCCAGAATGGCGACATAGGTAGATATCAAGATAGCTAGAGAACACATACATAAACTATTTGTGAGAGGTGAGTGGACGGAGCAGGTCATGAAAACAAATGAGTGTACCCTTGCTAGTGAACAATACTCAAGGCAATTGTTTAGCTGGACCGATGCAAGTGTTTAGGCCGGTCCACAAGTTTAGTAAAAAGGTTGGTCTGCTAAGTGTCAGATCCAAGTGAGGGGTTCAAAAAATGTATAAACCGCTCACTGTGTTCAAGAATACAAAAATTCGAAAGCAATAATTTATTTGCTAATACAAACAAACATATAGTGCATGAAATTTAAGAAAATGCTGAAGAATGCAACATACATATGCAAAAACAATAACAATTCATAATGACATCAAATAACAAAAGAAGAGTGTAGTGTATACAACAAAGTGAACATAGAATACTGTATGATTAGTATACAGATGGATTTCAATAGTCTCATTATTGTATGGCAATATACATGCTAATATGAATGGGTGGATATTTTGTGAATAAATCCAAAGGAAAAAATAGAAACAGAAGGGGCTATAAAATCGCCCAAATTTCAAAAAGTGTCCTAATTCATAGGAAATTTCCTGTTTATGTTTCGTATTCCTTCTAGTTATGACAATAAATGTTCCAGGGTCACAGGGAAAAAAAGATATCTTTTAGGCCTGAAATGAATAAACAGACAAAAGATAGCGTTCATGAAGAACTGTACATCCAGATTCTGTACATTCAGAGACTGAATGTACAGAATCTGGTACAACAGGGAACCATAAAAACAGGTGTTCCCAGTTCGTATCACGTTTCGGCGGATTTGCATCAAATTGCGTCCGCCTTCATAAGGGCTCCGTGGGGGCGACCTTGCAATGTATATAGAAAGCTCCAGTGAGTATATTTATGGAATGCCAGTACTCATAGGGCATAGGTTAATAAAACACAAATTCTCAAAACACTGTGCTGGCAGCTTACCTGCCGGTGCTATAGATCCCAAGTTCTCGGTTCCGATTCACTAAGAGACCAGTGGCTGAGCATGGGACTTCCTCAGGCTTGGTCCTGCTGAAAGATGCGGACCCGTACAGTGGTGGGTGTGCTCTACTGATTAAAGGGGAGATAGATAGCTTTGAATAACACAACAGTTATAAGCATTAAACATCAACTGTTATTTACGACACATTTAATATTTTAATAAAGACATAAAAACATTTTTTACAAGTCCGTTGTAAATCACTAAATAAAACACTCTAAAACAGTGACAGTATCATACCCTAATGGGCAGGATTGACATCAATGTTAATCAGATCAATAATAATGCAGGGTATCTAACGTTTAGTTCTCTAGTATTGTCCTTATCTCAACATTTCTCATATTACTATGGTCAAAACATTTAACCATTGTGTAGTCTCGACATGTTTCTGTTCGATGTCAATTAATACAGAACTTTCATCAGAAGTATAGTCACTATGATTAAAAAACCACAATCTAAACTTTGGATCTGTTAAGCCGAAGAATCTTCTGGCTGGATCTGGAAAGTGTACACGACAAATCTGGCGTGTTTTCAAATGGTTGTAACTGTTGGTAAAACACAATAGAAAAAGGAGAAGCTATTAGTGCTATTATCTCGATTTAGAGAAAAATCTCGTGAGGGGGCAAAGGATATAAATTACCTTATCCCTTCTGTGGAGTTAATGCAGAAGCTGGCTTAATTTAGTGTCACAACTCAGAGATTGTTTTCTGGTCGTTGCAGATAATACTTCCCCACTCTTCTGGGGAAGTTCCTTTCACTCAAAGGAATCTGGGGTCTTTATGGTGATGTGCCAAAGACTTCCCTCCCAAGAGCTCAGCCTACAGGGATCAATACACCTGGCAGGCCGGGGTCTTGAGTGAAAAGGCCGGAGCAGAATCGTCAGAGCTAGAGGGACAAAGAACAAAACAGTTGTTCAGGAAATGCAGCCAAGTAGTGCCGGAGAACAAACAGCCAACACCGCCCACAATTACCCACTCTTACCTGCTCCGTAGGAACAATATACCAGTAACCTACTAGTATCGAAGTGCAGAAAACAAGGAGGATGTCTGGTGAAGGGAAGGTGTGCCAGTATCCTAGGAACACCACAGTGAAAGCAGCAGAGCGTTCCAAAAAGTGTTCAAAGCAATCCAGAGTCAATGCAGCAGAGCGTCCCAAAAAGGTTCAAAGCAATCCAAAGTGTAAACAGCAGAGCGTCCCAAAAAGGTTCAAAGCAATCCAAAGTGTAAACAGCAGAGCGTCCCAAAAGTGTTCAAAGTAACAGGAGTGGACAAGGAAATAAATGAAATGATCAGGGAAGCGGGCGTTCACCTCACGCTATTTCCCTTAGGGAAATGTTCGGGTTATCAGGTCACCAAAACTTAAGGATTCAGAACTGGGAGGTCAATAATGAGCAAGCCGGGTTCATATAATCCAAGGGGAACAATCGAGGGAGGCAGGCGTCGGGAGGCAGTCAAGGACAAGGCAGAGACAATAACTTGATTTGAGCGCCGGGTAGTCAAGGATTCAAACAGGAGTCCGGGAACAGAGCTCGTAACTAACAACAATTAAGGAGCACTCGATCTCCAGATAGACGGGAGTTAAATGCAGTTCACAACAAATGAAAACACAGCAACGTCATGCGTGTATGTCACTTGGCTATAATAGCAAGAGTTGTGGGAGTTGTAGTTTCAAAGGGTTTTACGTGCCGGATAGCGCTCAGACAATTGCCAAGGCAGTTTCCAATTTAGCCGAGATGTGACATTTAGGCATATTTGAGGCTTCTGTAGGTGAAGAAACCCTTAATAAGGGATAAACACCCTGCAAAAATAAAGGTTGCAAAGATTTAGAATCGCCCTGCGAGGCCGTATATAAAGGAACACAGTGAGGAAGTCTCCCCGAAGTCATTAAAAGTAGTTTTGCATTAATTAGCAACTGTCCCCCATAGTATTTACCTGAAGGGTTAGGGTGATGATGGCTAAATGATCCTTATAAGGAGGTCAATTGGGAAAACTCTTTCTGCAACCGTCAGAATGATTCTTGTTTGACAGAAATGAGCTGTCAGAAAAAACAGATGGAATACCTCATTAGGGTCTTCAGAGGTTAGGTTGTAATGGATGGTTAAGATAACTGGTGAATTAACCGCCTATGGGTATAAAATCTTACCGTGGCTCGTTATGATATGTCGCCGTATTCTTTAGTAAAGAATGAAGTTTAGCTATGTTGATTACAGTAGGCTTCTGTGTAGTGAAGCGTCTTTAAAATATTTGCCGGAATAGAAATGGGGATGTTTCTATGAACGAAATCCATTTCAATAGTAGATTATCCGCGTTTGTCACAAATGCTAAATCTTATTGTAATTATATTCTATGGGGGAACAGGAGTAACCGCAGTCTATAGAATAAGAAGAAAGGTTTTACCTGTAGTTGGTATCTCGATTAGGCCAGTCCTTTGTAGGACCTCGCTGTAGCCAGTTGAGTTCGCCCTCTTTCCCTCAAAGATAGGCAGCCGCCATCTTGAGTGGGGATTTACACAAGGGCTATGGTCCCTTGCTTGTGTCGACTCTGCGTAAGTGTCAATTACAGAAATCTCGCTCGTCCAATGGTGCAAACTGCATGCTCACGGTGCCTTTTAACTTAAAACCAAGCCTCCGAAATTTTACTTGGATAGCCAAGACATTGAATTGCCCCGAATGCAAAACGATCCCCATGCTCACAACAGAATGCGCTGCTCGGAAAAGCAAAATTATAGAGCTCATTAAAAATTGGGGATTATAAATGATCCTCTATATGATCCATCAAATGATAGGAAGATGAATGCAGGAAGTAACTATCAAAGTAACAAAATAGAGTCATTACATTTTGCCCCATTCAACTGGGGCAAAGCCCTTCCTTGTCGCTCTGTGTTAAAAAAAATTGTCTTTGTTCCTTTGTGATTAGGGCTTGTTTCTTTTTGTTGATATCAGTGCCTGTCATAGTGTAGAGAACTGTCCAACGGAGATCTTCACCAGTATGGTTATTGTTTGTAAAGTGTGTAACCATAGGGGCTGTAAGTACTTTTTTGTTAATAGAGCTTCGATGTTCGATAATACAGGTTTTGACTTTCCTATTCGTTTTCCCTATGTATCTTTTACCACATGGGCATGTGATCATATAGATCACATATTCTGTGTTGCAGTTGGAAAATTTCGTCTGTTGCCATTTTTTATTCAGACCTATCTCTACTTCATTTGATTTAGAGGTGCATTTGCACACGCTGCAGTGTCCGCAAGGATGGTGTCCTGTAATGGGGGTTAGGCCCCAACTTTGAGTGAGAGTTTCACTTTTATTAGGGTTGACTCTAAGCTTACTGCTGCTAATGTGATTTCCAATTGTCGTCGATTTTCTGTAGGCAAATAGTGGACAAGCTAACTGGGCTGTTGAATTTTTAAATATCTTCCAGTGCTTCCGGACTATGTTCGTAATGGTCAGGCTTAGGTTTGAAAAAGTGTTTACACTTATAATTCTGTCGTCTCTTGGTTTTTTAGCTTTGTCCTCTAATAATGATTGCCGATTATTAATATAGGCTCTTTTTGCTGCTCGGCGTACCAGTTTTTTAGGATAAGCCCTTTCTATAAGTTTATCTGTCAAGATATCTGCTTCTTTTTCATAGGCCTCCTTTTGACTGCTATTCCTTTTTAGTCTAAGGAACTGGCCAAACGTTAAATTGTCTTTAAGTTGTTTAACGTGGTGACTGTGGTAATGAAGTAGTGAATTTCTTTCGGTACTTTTGTGATACGGTTGTACCAGAAGGGTGCCTGCCTCATGAAAAATAGTTACGTCTAGGAAGTTAATCTTATTTCGGTTGATGGTCATTGTGAATTGCAGATGACGATTCCTCTGGTTTAGCCAAATGAGGAACTCTTCTGCCTCTTGGCTCGTGCCTTTCCATATCACTATGACGTCATCGATGTATCGTGCCCAGGACATAAGATTGGCCGTATTGGGATGGGCAGTATAAATATACAGTATCTCAAAGCATTCTACATAAAGGTTCGCCACACTGGGGGCCATACTTGCCACCATTGCGGTACCTTCTATCTGTTGATAGTATACTCCTTGGAATTCAAAGAAGTTTTGTGTGAGGGCCATTTCGAGGCACCACATTATGAAAGAAGTGGGGACTGGGTCATTATCTATACGGGTAAGAAGGACCTCTTTGATTGTTTCGAGGGTAGCTGTTTGTGGTATATCGGCGTATAAAGAGATTATATCAAAAGTGATCAAAAAGTGAGTAATATTATCAAAGAGAAGATGTTCAAATCTCTTAATAACGTCTTTAGTGTCCTTAAGGTAAGATTTCATTAACACGACGTAGTTTTTCAAATAATGATCCACAAATTTTGCTAGGGGTTCTAAGATGGAATTAATCCCTGCCACTATTGGTCGACCTGGGGGATTGAGAAGATTTTTGTGAATTTTAGGGAGGCAGTAAAAGGTGGGTTTGGGCACTTCTTTATTCACCAGAAATTCACTCTCTTGTTTACTAATCCAGTTTCTTTCTACTGCTTTAGTAACTTTTCTGTCAATCGCTTTTAGAAATTTAGCACTCGGGTTCTCTTTCAGAATTTTATAATACTGAGTATTATTCAATTGTCTGAGACATTCATTGACATAGTTTTGGGTATCTTGAATCACTATGCTCCCGCCTTTGTCTGCTCTTTTTATTAATATTTTTTCATTTTTGGCCAAGGCTTTTAGCGCTTCCATTTCGATTTTACTTAGATTATAAAAAATGGGTGAGTTCTTTTTTTCTAGGGCTTCTATTTCAGAGAGAACTCTTTTTTCAAAGATTCTAGATTCAGCTGAAAAGGAAGAGCGAGGTGGACAAAACAGAGACGGATTTCTAAGTCCTGTGTGATTCATGGTTTGGGTCAAGCCTGCTAGGTTGGTGTCATCGGCGAAATATTCTTTAAGATGAATTTTACGCATCAATTTTTGAAAATCTACCCGAAACTCGAACGGGTCATGTTGTTTGGAAATCATGTATCCTAAGCCTTTGTTGAGGACTTGTTCTTCAAGGGCTGTGGGTATGTACTGTGATATATTAACTACAAGCGATTCCTGCTCCGTAGTTGCTGTTGATCGTTGTTTTTTTGGCCCCGCGTTGGGCCTTGGTATAAAAAATTCCTGGATCTGTTGCTCTGATTATGGGAGCCCCGTCTGGGTTTCCTCTGCCTCGGGAGGGTTGATAATTACCTGAGTTGGAAATATCAGGATCGCTACTGCTATTGCTGGAGCTAAAAGATGTAGGGCGAAATCTCACTCTTCGGTTCTGTTTTTTGTGGCCCATTAGTGGCATTCCCTGTGCTTTTATATCCGTCTACGGTATAGGGGTATGCTTTTTCGTGTCTAAATTTAGCCAGATCTTTTTGTAGCCGTTGAATGCGTTCTGTGGTGTTAATTGTTTTAAACTCCTTCATTTCTTTGTCTATTTCTTCTAATCTTTTTTTGAGAACGTCTAGGGCTATTAGTTTTTTCAAAAAGAGCATCAAAACTTGTTAGAGCACACCAGGAGGGTGGAAGATGCTCTGGCAAGAAAGGAGCAGGCCAGTAGGGATGGGACTCAGGAGTTAACCCTCCTGCAGCAAAGACTGACCCAGCACCCCAGGACCAACCAGGAAGCACAGAGGGAAAATGAGGCCCTCTGTCAGCACAATGATAGGCTCCAGCAACAGGTAGCCATGCAGCAGAGACTGATAGAGTCTAGTAAGGCCTTGATTGAGGAACTGAAAGCACAGGCTCTGGCAGGGCAACAGGGAGCAGGGGCTGATAGAGATGAGGTTCGCTGGGAAAGGGAAACACCTGAGCATAACCTCAGAAGCCCTAGTACCAGAGGCCTCCATCTCTCCCATTCCCTGGATTCTGCCACCCCCATGTCCCCTGGCGCACATGAGCCCAGGGCCACGGGGATGGCAGATTACTATCCAGTCAGAAGTATGGGGCTCATAGGCCAGTACCTCCCAGGAATGGATGGGCGGGCATCCGGGTATGGGCACCCAAGTACAGTGCAATTTAGTGGGGAACCCCGAGAGAGTAGGCCCACTAAGGGCATCCTGAAAACCTCTGCCCAGTTAGGTCAGTGGAGGGGTACCCATAAAATCCTGGGAGCAAGGAGGAATCAGAAGACTCCTCTGAGCATCCCAGGATGCAGGAGACTAGGTCCCCACATTCTGCCAATCATTCCCAGGCTCGCAGAATCCGGGAAAACCTGGAAGATCAGACAGGCACCTCTGGGAGTAGTGCCTCTGAGTCAGAGGATGAATGGACCAGGGTTACCCGAGCCAAGAAGGCCAATAAGGCAAACAGGGCCTTGCTTAAGTACCCCTTAAAACAGATCAAAGCAATAAGGATCGTCATCACTCCTTATCATAAGAACTCCAAGTATTCTGTTTGGGAACACTTGGAGCTCTTTGAGCAAATGATGGAGACTTTCCATTTGATAGACAGCAGTAGCTGCATTCAGTACGTAAAATGGACATTCTCCCCAGAATACTCCAGTTTCTTTGCGGGGCTGGAGGACCAAAACCATTCAAGATGGTCCACACATAGGGCGGCCATCTTAAAGCACCTTTCTGTTCACAGAAATCCTCAAGAGGCTCGCAAAGCAGCCTACATTTTGCAGTGTGGGGAGGATCATGGCCCACAAGAATTTGTGCAGGAGTTGAAGCGTGCCTTTGCGCAGACTACCAAAAGGGTGCGCACGGACAGTAAAGAATTTGTAAATACGTTTTTCCATGCCTTACCCAAATACATCATGACCCAGCTAGTGAATGTTTTTCATGAGAAAAGGTCACTAGACTGGGTCATTGAACAGGCCACCCGAATCTATGAGGTGCAGAAGCCCATGGAAAATAAAAATAACGCTCAGAAAAACCCCAAACCGACCAGCACCCCTGCTGCTGCCAAGGTGGCAGAGGTAAAGGTTGCCCCCATTTTGGATTTGGAGATGGGGGCTTAAAAAATTGCCTGCACAGAATAATTCCGAGCCCAGAAGGCCCTCGGGCCAGTCACAGACAGGGAGCCAAGGAGGTAGTCCCACAAATGGGTCCCTCACTCCCCTGACTATGTAGGTCCCCGCTACAAGGGAAACCGACCCATCCTGGGTTATGTGTGGACTCCTCCGGCGGATCCATCCAAGCACCTAACCCGGGGAACTTCCCTCCTAACTTCCCCCAGGAGGGCAGAAATTCACCAAATCCTGGGCAGAACTTTTTCCCCAGGTATCCACCCAACTTCCAACCCCAAAATCAACCATCCTTCTTTCCCCACTTTCCTGAGCCCAGACAACCTAATCTGGGAGACGCAACCCAGGGAACTACCAGAGAAGGGATAGCTACCCTTCCCGGGATCAGCCCAGGGGAGAAAACAGAACCCTGTATCAGCCTGAGCGGGTTTCACAGCTCGAGCACCAGGTCCAAAACATGGCACAGGATCTGGGTCGCATGCTGAGGGGTCAGCAGAACCCTCAGATGAGCATGCGGGCACAGAATGCCCTAAACTCTGGACCTGGTGCTCCAGAGAAATGACGGGGGCAGCACCCGACAACCCACCGGTTCTCAGAGAGGAGGCACAAGGGGAAAGGGGTGTAAAGGAAGCTTCCTTCCCCACTTGTAAACAGCCCCTGGAAACCCAGGAACCGAAAACAAAATCTCCTACCCCTGAAAGTCTGCCACCCAAGGAGCAGAGGGGGGGGCAGGAGAAACAAAGGCCCCAAACAGACCCACTTTGAGGAGGAGGTACAGATCTTCCAATTTGAAGGAGAGGGATCCTCAGAGGATCCTGGGAAAATAATCTTCTCCTTCAGAGATGGGGGAACTCCTCCCAAAGAAAAATGGGTCCCAAGGGATTCACATCCAGACTGGGTAGATGTGAGGACTGAGCTAGCACCGCCCATCATCTCATGCCAGAACCAACAGCAAGAAAATCCCCTGGTTCAAACCCATCCTGTGACTGCCTCCAAAAAGGGTGGGGGCGGCCCAGAACCGGAACCACGGGAATCCAAAACTCCTATTTCTAGTTGCCAACTTTTTCTTTCAGATTCCCAAGACTCCCCACAGAATTCTGCCCAAATCTCTTCTCTCTCCATGTCCAAAACCAGAAAATTAGCCCACCAGTTGTCCAAAAATGTGCATTATCTGTGCCCCCTTGCGGAGAAGGAGGGAAGATACTATGCACCGGTACAAGTACAGGGGCAGGGTGCAATTTTGGCACTGGCTGACACTGGGTCCCAAGCTACCCTTCTGTCCAGAAAGGCCTTTGATGAACTAAATTCAGGAAGGGGGGAGAAATACCAAATTCCTCTCACCTCTCTTCCTGGACAACTTCAGAACTTTGACGGGAAGGAAATTCCCACTGCGGGGACAGAGAAGGTTGTAACCCATAATAGATTGCGTAAACAAGGTCCTCTGGACCCAGACTAGCCGACCCATAAAATTGAAACAGAGTGTCAACCATGTTAGTTTAAACGGCACCTGCCACATGGTTGAACAAAAATCTGACCAAGTTGAATTTCACTTCCAGAACAACCAAATTCCAGACGTGACAGTAATAGCAGTAGGACAACAGACTGGTGATGGGGGGTCCTCTCTATTTCTGAAAATCAACCTTCCTTCCAGTTTAAGGTGGTATTCCTCACTGGAATGAAACACTCTGAAATTCTTTACCAATCCACAATCAGACATTCCCACTCCTATAGTCGAGAAAGATGTGAAATCAGCTCAGAGCCTGGATGATATTCAGCAAATTGGAGAGCAGTTGTTCATCCCTGTTCAGTTAAATGAAGAGAAGGACTCTGTTCTCGCCCGAGTGTGTGTGAACAATGGTAAGAGCTTCATCAGCGAAGCCATGTTCCGCCAACTCCCAAAAGATCCAGCCATTCCCACATTCAAACTGATAGACAAATGGGAAATGGATCTGGAAACACCCAATTCCAAACATCTCCTGCCAAGCAGGTATATGCTCAAAATCTCCATTGGCAACAAGAGCATAGTCCATAATTGCTGGGTCGTGCGAGACATCACTGCTGCCTTTTACTTAGGCAGTGACATTCTCAATCGCTTTGCCATTAGTTTGGACCTCATAAACTTCAAGGCTTGGTCCCGATTAGTGGATAATCCCATGGGCTTTGATGACCAAGAGGAAGCATTTAGGTCAGCTCAATTGCTACCTTTTGCAGTTGAAATTCAGATTGGAGAGGAAGTCACCATCCCAGAAAGGACCCTCCCTGGAAGTGAAAGTTAAAAGAGGACAAACATTGAAAAACCCTGATGCTTATATTCATCTAAATGCTTCTCTCCAACAGCAAGGGTTGGGGGTAAACCCAACACCATTAGTCAATATAGAACATGGCACCATTCCAATAGAGGTGGATAACAGCGACTTAAAGAGTATCACTCTAGCCGCAGGCACCATTATTGGAATGGTGGTTGATGACTGACATTTTTCCATTGATTTAGGAAATTAACTGTTAGGACCAATCTCCAAGGACTGTTTTGACAGTGACAGTGATGACAATACAACACCAGATAGGATCTTTACCCGGCATGGGGGGAACTTCCTGGTGTACACGTCCTGCCCTTATGGTAAGGAAGATGTGACTTGTGACTTCAGGAGGGATGAGGTGATTTTTCAGGTCCATGAGGGCTGCCTTTCCGACCTGAAGCCACCAGTCCAAATCAGCACTCTGACCAGGGACTTCTCCACCCAGCTCGATGAGGCCGCTAAAATAGCAAAACCAGAAGTCTTTCCTGGCTTCAGGCAGATGGTTGAAGAGAGAGTCAACCTAGCTGATGCCTGTGTGACTCTGGAGCAGAAGCAAAAGCTGAAACAAGTTTTCTTGGATTTCCAAGATCTCTTTGCAGTGGACTCGTATGACTGTGATCGCACCGACATCCACTCAACAATTCCCATGGACCCGGGCATGACTCCAGTGTTTGTGAAGCAATATCGCTTGCCTCTCGCATCAATGGAGTCCCTTACTGAAATAATTAAGAACCTTGAGTCCCGCGGGATCATCCTTCAATAATCCGGTTCTGGGGATATTGAAGCCAAACGGCCAGTGGAGACTCTGCGCCGACCTTAGGGAGCTCAACAAACGGGTCCATACTTCCCGATGGCCTCTTCCCTACATTGACCAAGGGCTGGCCGAGATCCAGGGGTCACAGATATTCATTGCAATAGATCTGACCAATGGATACTGGACTGTGCCTGTCAGTAGGGAGGACCAATACAAGCTGGCTTTTACCTTTGGGGGCCAGCAGTACACATGGACCCGGACTCCCTTTGGATACCTCAACTCCGGTAATGAGTTCAACATTTTCCTACATAAGGCCATGCCCGACCTGGGTGCAAGGGGTAACCTGGCTTATGTAGATGATGTCCTCATCAAGAGCTCAACTGTTGAGGAACACATAGTGGAGATCTGTTATGTTCTGACACAGTTGAGGGCCGCCGGAGCAAAACATTCCTTTCAGAAGGCACAGTTGTGTAGAACCCATGTTAATTTCTTGGGGCATGAGATTACTCCTCAGGGTCTCTGTCCCCAGGAAAAGAAAGTGGTAGCACTCCAGAAACTGAAGGACCCCACAACTCTGCGGGAACTAAGGAGCCTCCTTGGACTGACTAATTACAGCAGAAAGTTAATTGAGGGCTACGCAGAGATCACCAGACCCCCGATTCATCTCTTGAAGGGGGGGGTCAAGTGGGAATGGGGTCCAGAACAAGCCGAGGCAGTAAGACAACTCAAAAGAAGCCTCTCACAAGCGCCTTTCCTAGCTTACCCTGTCAAAAACAAGGAGTTTTTCTTGGAGACAGGGTTCTCTAATACATGCTTGACTGCAGTATTATACCAAAAGCATGACAAGGTCAATAAAGTAATCTCCTATGCGAGTAAAACTTTGTCCTCTGTGGAGGAAAAATTCAACGAGTTTGAGCAGGCACTCCTGTCAACGGTGTGGGCATTGAAGAATTACCGCCCGTTTATCCAGGGGGAACACATCATAGTGGAGACTCCACACCAGCCTCTGCAATATCTCCAAAGTGACAGAATCCGGGCACAATGTGTGCACAATTTCAGCCAACATCCCTCACACACTGTGCGCCTCTCCAAAAGGGGGGGAATGACACTGCCATGGTCAGATTTGCAAGTCGACTTCATAGGACCCATGATTCGCTCCTCTAGGGGGAATAAGTACATGTTGACAGTGACATGCTTGTTTACTAAATGGGTGGAATGTCTCCCGGCCCCAAACTGCAAGGCAAAAACAGCAGCTGCCCTGATGATCAATCCCATCTTTTCGCATTTTGGACTACCAAAGGATTGAGTCAGACAGAGGTAGCCATTTCACCAGAAAAGTAATGACAAAGATGTGGGCGACACTTGGGGTTAAAAGGAAGCTACATATTGCTTACCGGCTAGCCTGTAGTGGTTTAGTAGAACGTTACAACAGAACCATTGTGAGCATCTTAAAAAAGTTTTTGGCAGATTCTGGGCCAAGTTGGGATAACCGATTACCTCTTTTCCTATCTACCCCTTCATCTGCAACTAAAATGTCACCGTTTGAGTTGATGACTGGAGCATGATGGTGCTTCCCCAGCATCTGCTTTACAGGACCCAAGAGCAGACATTGATCCATGCCTCCACAACTCATGAGTATGTTGAAAATTTAAGAAAACACCTTCAACATGTTTCGCCTATGCGCAGTGAAATCTAGAAAGATCAGCCGATAGCATGAAGACCCACTATGAATTAAAGACTACTAGGAAAGAATGCAATGTAGGAGACCAGGTCCATATATAAGATTTCCAAAGGAACCAGGCCAAACAGCAAAAATGTCTGCCTACCTGGAAGGGACCTTTTGAAATTGTAGACAAGATCTCACCAGTCGCCTACAAGATCCGCATCCCCAGAGGCAGTTTGGCAGAGGGGGAAGACAAGTGGGTCCATATTAATCAGCTAAAGTGTTGCCACCCTAGGCACACTCTGCAGCAACTGGAGCAGTCCTCTGGAAACCCAGAGGTGGCCACTCTGGAACCCCAGAGGGGGAAAATATTACAAATATAGGCTATAAAATATAATAATAAGAATGCAAATGTCTCCTGATTTATGAAATGTATATGCCCGCCCCACTACATTAATAGTGGTGGGGAAATGTCTATGAATATGTTTCTGCCACTTTGCTTTGTCATCCTAGGAGAGATAAACCATGGAGACTGACCAAGGAGGACGACCCGGGGACCGTGAGCAAAGATCCGAGGGGCCCGGGGTATCACTCGATACTCCCATCAGGACTGGTGAGGAGAACCGATCGATCGACCCCTGATGGAGGAAAAGATGCTGAACTGTGCCATTCGTGGAATCCGGAGAGATGATGCAGACATCCAAGTCTTGCGAAGTTCCATCGATGAAAGATAGACGGCCATCGCAAGAGGGGAGCTTGTGGGATGTACTAACACACTCATCCGAGACCTGCAACAGTACTGTGCATTGCTGTCAGCAGAAACAGAAAGCATGCTGCTCACTCAAAACCTTCCAAATAAATGCGCAGTAAAAATCTGAAAGATAGGCTGCCATCCAGTTTTTCCTATATTAGTGAGCATAGGAGATCACTGCCTAAAACCACCATTGGGTCATCCACAAAGCAGCCTGAAACCACTTGGAAAAAGCAATGCTGATTGCCAAAAGCAACACAGAGCTGTGTGGGAATCCGTTTCTTGATTGTGAAAATGTGCTAAAATCATGGCTCACAAGTCACCAAAAAGATCCAACCTTCTTGTTGGGTGTTCCACATTATTCTACTGCAAGAATCAACATCAATACAATGTCTTCAAGAATCATATGCTATCAAGCTAAATCTCCTTTTAAAGATACTGATGTAAAGACAGCTGTCAAAAATGGGTTTAGTACCGTTGCTCACCACTACCAGAAGCCGGCATTTTAAACCATTTCTTTGTAAAAGTTAAACATGGAACCCCAAACTATGCCAAGGAATACTGGCTATCAGAAGCCTAAGGGGTAGAGACAAAGTAAAACTATATTCTGAAATGACTTGAAGGAAGCAATTGTTTAATGTATGTATTAAAAATGTGGGTTATATTGTAAGAAAAAGTCAAAGTGGAGACATTGGTTGCAAAGTTAAAAAGTGTTCCCACACTGGGATTAAACAGAGTCACACCTTCCCCCTGGACAAAAGAAGCTTCCTTCTGTCCATGCAAACCTTTCACACCTGGCCTTCCTACCAACAGGAGAGGAGAATATTTCCCCTGCTGGCAGGAAAAAGAGACAATGGATTCTCTCAGCTGAATAGGGTGAGTATGTCTGTGTAAAATGTGGTGCAGAACCAATGTTGTGAAATTCACCAAAAATGAAAAATAAGTAATCATTTCTGAACCCAACTCGTAGGAACATGGGGCTTGAAAGGAGACCTGCCTTAATTCATCTGTGAGGTGTACATGTATACTCAACAACTTGTGTATCTGGGAAATATGTTTTTTATGTAAAAGCAAAGGGGAGTTTCTTCACTAGGTTGTAAAACACAGCATCACTCTGACTTTTCTGACACGCTAATCCTTTCTCCAGTCAGGTCACAGGGAATCCTCTAACCTAGCAAATCCTTAGGGTTTGGGCATTTTGAATCAGCCTTCCCACCCATTTTGAAAACACATAACAAGAGTCTGCTTAGGACAGGCAAGGACACACTCATTTTTCCACTTCAACTGATTCCTGCGCAGCACTCTGCCGGAAGACTCCAGATTCCAGACTCCAGACTCCAGACTCCAGACTCCAGATAGATCCAGAGACCAGACTCTAGAACCAAACTCCAGAATCCAGAACTTTGAAGCAAAGGCCTAATTCACAAGCTGAATCCTTCTCAGCAGGCCTCAGAAATTTAGCAACCTGATTCTCGCATTCAACAGCCGGGCTGACCTGTTCTATTCTAGCTAAGAACCATGTGCTAGAACCCAGATCCAGACCCAGAAAGCAGCGCTGTATCCAGAACCCGTCAGACCCGGACCAGATGCCGTGCTTTGAGCAGAACCAGTGCCTGTGACCGTCCGGTGGCGAGTGAAGTCCAAATCTGACCAGATCCGTGACAAGGCGCATCCCATTCCAAAGCTAAGAGTGAGTATCTAGTCTAGAACTGTCCTTAACCAATCTCTTAGTTTAAAGTGAGCCTCTTCCATCCATTTCAACCTGTCCAGAACTGCATGTTAGAATCGTGTGTCCATCCTGTTGATTCCAAATCTGTAACGCGCAACTGTCATTTCTGAAATCTTGACTTCATTTCTGAAAATCTATCTTCACAAAAACGTCTGTATCTTTTGAACCGCATGTCCTAGAAGCAAAATGTAACTGTCATTTTAAAGCTTTTTAAAGCTAAGATCCTCAGCTTTCCAACAAACCAAAAACAACATTCCAATTCCTTATAGTTTTTCCATTATTGCGATTTATGCACACAGAAAAAGTGCTGCGAATTGCAATTTAGCTCAATTTCACCACATGTTAAAATAGCTGCTTCTTGCTTTCCACTGCTGAATTTCGTTTTCAATCTGATAATCACTCATGAATCATTGCTAGTGTTGACCTGAACTAATCCAAAGTAACTCTCACTTATCCTGAATATCCCTTAGTGAATTAGAAACATTTTAGCATATTTTCCCATCCATTGCAACCACATTCAAAAACATTTTGACCTGTGTTTTAAAATCATACCTGCGTTCTCTAAGCTTGCTGGGGAACTGGAATTAAACTGCATTATTGATTGTATTCTTGAAACCTGTGTACCCTCCTTCCCATCTCTTCATACTGCATAGGGGGGGAGTGAGTAGTCACAGGGGAAAAGTGACCATATTATCTTTTGATTGAAATCATATCAAGTCTATTTCTGTGTTGCATTCTTTCCCATTATTGCATTGCCTTGAATCACATAAGTATTCTCTGCTACAGTATCTTCCATATTCATACTCCTAAGTGATTAAAGAGAGTGTCAATTTTGTAATATTACCCATTGTTGATTACCGTCCATATTCATAAGTGTACTATTCAGATATTATTTTGTTCATAAAAGTGTGATATATATATTGTTTACTTCTTCAAATAAATCTTTTAATTTGCAAAACAAACCTACTTCTTGGCTCAGTGAGGTCAGGGGGATTCAAAGAGAAGGGCGTTATATAAGGGTTCATCATCCAGATTTAAGAACTTTGACATACAAATATATAAAAAAGGGCTTCCGTTGGGCATCCCAGACTAGGCATTGACTTAGTTGGAGTGCTGCATTGAAGTCACTTACCATGTCTTTAGCTGTGTGTGTACTGAATAAGGCCATTTTCATTTCTGAACTTACCACAAACGGCAGCTCTTTGGCTTTAACGTCAATAACAACACAGATGGTGCAAAACGTAGGACAAGACATAAATAATGCACGTCTGCTTGCTTTTTCCATATGTATCACTATACCAGGTCTTACATATGGTAACTACTTACTACTAAAATGCTATCTAAGTTACCAACTAATTTGCAATAACAAATACCTTTAACCTCAGTCTACAGACTGCAATTGGGGTCAAGTACCAATAGCATGTAAACAGGGGACATGCATACTGAAATGACATGTGAACCAAACAATATGACACTTCAAGAAAGGCCTACTGCATACAGTCCCAATGGTACCCAACGCTGTCCTATTCTCCCAAATACATAAATGCTACCTGAAAGGTGCATTGACCATACAGTAATGCTAAGCAGTGACTGTGTAAGCTGGTAAACCAATTGGCTTGCACTGATTTAAATATACCTTTCACAGAAATCATCCACCCCTCAAAAGATCTTCCTGTGCCCACAACTTCTATCCCTACAAAGATTTCTGGGTCCATCATGTCAAGCATCATCTGTTCAGCATGACTGCATGCAAATTCAATTTCAGGTGGTGTCCCCCTCGCCCCAGGGAATGCCTTTACATGCTGATCTTAGGGCACTTTAGTAAAGTGCATGCAATGGACGGGTTTGCAGAATAACTCTGAGTCCAAATAACTGAACACACCCAGGAAGATGGCAAAGTACTGTTTTATTATTCATTATCGAAAACAGGGAGTTACAACGGGCATCAATGGATGTTTGCTCGATTTCTCTCAGCGATCTTTTCACAAAACATAAGGCCTCATTACATGTGTGCCGGTCTGGAAACAACGGTGCCGGTAAGCCACTGGCACCGCTTATTCCAGACTGGAACACTACTACTCTGTGGGCAGGTGCCATCTGACCCGCCGGGGTTAGACCTGCCCCGCAGGACGGCACCCGCTTACAGAGTTCTCATGGAAGCACCAGCACCATTATTAACAGTGCCGCTGCTCCTGTGTTCCCATTCCCATAGTGTCATATGGGACTCGATGGGAAAGGGGACTAACCAAATTACCGGTGCCTGACTTTCCAGCCACCGGACTCGGAATATCCCGGTGGCACCAGAAAATCAGTCACTGGTAATTTTTTCGGGTCCGGCGTAACGGCAGGGTTACTGCCTGTTAAAATGGATTTCTGAATTCTGACCTGGTGGGCAGAGATTCAGAAGGCCAGCCTAGTTTCTTGGAACATGGTAACCTTCCAGACAAGCCAGACCAATCAAGGTAGCATTGGCGGCGGTCAAGACTAGGTCTCAGAAGGGGTGAGGGTGACTGAAAGACATCAATGAGCGCGCAGAGTAAAGGACACTTACAAATCACTCCCAGTCCCAGGTGTATTAAAAATACAAATACATTTATTCAAGTCCTTTGAGTTTCAACACACAGTAATAATCAACAGTAATACTTTTAAACCAACGCAATACTATTAAAATACATATATACAATTCCAATTAGTCTAAAGGGTTAAACACACAGAATGGGTAAACAACCTGCAAGGGAAGGAAACAGGCAGTGCATATTATCTTTAGGCAGTTGTGCAAAGTTCAATACCTAACTGAAAGGCAGTCCAGTCCCTACGATGAGAGGAGCCTAGAGCTCAAATGTACTTTCAGGTGCTGGTGCATGCGATAGTGCAAAAGGGCGAAACCGGGGTCTCTTGTAGGGTCTGTAGCAGCTCAGGAAGGTGGGTGAGGTGATGCAGAATAAGTTCCCACTATTCGTGGAGAGTCTCCACAAAAGGGCAGTTGAGGTTCCAGGAGATGGGAATGGTTCGATAGCTCAGGCTATCTGTGGAAAGGAGAGTGGCCTGCAGAGGACACTCTTCTGTAAAAGTAGGTGGATGCGATACGGGCCACCGGTATGGGTTGCAAGTACTAATGGACCCCTGGCGCACTCCGGACCAAAATTTGTCAGTTGAGTCCACTTTGGTTGCAGGTTGAAATGCGGCAGTTGAGCGTCTCTGTGGCTTTTAGTGGCGAAGTTAAAGCGTTGGTCCCCAAACAGGACATTGGCGATTTCTCCCTCCTGGTGGATGTATCAGGCCAGATTCACTGTAGCAGGCTTCAAGGCACAGGGGGTAGAGCAGCAAGGCACCTGTGAAGTCCTTCACCACGGCTGGGTGACATGGTAACCGCGGGTACTCCTGTTCGGAAGCTCTCTCTTTACTTCAGACCTGGGAATGCCAAGTATACGAAATTCAGTGTGAGAGTGCCGTGAACACAGAGCTTTTGATGTATCAAGTTTCAAGGGTCTCCTCAAAATCGTGGTGGTGTCAGAGCAAAGGTCCTGAGCAAGCTGGTCAGCCCACTGGTTGGCCCAGGAAAACTTAAGAAGGCTTACTTGCAGGGTATGATGAAGGTGCCGAAAATAGTTGGTCCCACTATTCTATTGGGTTGAAGTGTCTTCGCAGACCTTCTAGTTTGATCAGATGCAGAGGGGTCCAGCGGGACCACAGCGGGTTCAGGGTGCTAAACCTTCCAGCGGGTCACCAGCAGTTCCTCAAAACAGCTTCCTAGTTTGCGGATTCTTGGATCCTATTCTCGGTTCAGTGAAAACTCAAGAGATTGACATGGTATGGGTGTTTGGAGCCTTCTCTTATCCAGAATCTCCTTGACGCCAAAGCGAAGAGGACCCAATGGGAGATCTGCTCACATACAGGAACACCATACGCGGACCAATCATGGACCACAGTCGTCACAGTCATGTACAGCACACCAGACTCTCGGGCACCTAGGATGTGGATTGCAACTAGACAGTCCAGCCCACATCCTGGGGGCACACACACAGAAGCCCACGAAAGTTTGGCGTTTCGTGGGAGAATGCATGCACAAATAAGAACTGACCTGGATTGGCTCAACCTGGGAAAGGTGGTGGGGCAAGATGGCCAAGGGACAGGACAAAAAACTTTGTGGCATGGCCATCTTGGAGCCAGGCCACCTTTCTGTGCCAAACGCGGTAAATGCGGTTTGCATGGCAGGAAAGGGTTAAAAAGATAAGCTGCCATCAGCCCTGTCCAAGGCACATCTGCACTTCTCCTAAAAAATCCTTTGAGGGTGTCTAGGACCTTTTCAAATGAAAGGAAGACCCAAGTCACTGTACTGTAAGGTACATTGTGCGCTTGCAACATTGGAAAGAACTAAGGGAAACAAGTCTCCCAGTACTGACTGTCTATAAGGGCATGTCAGTTTCCCCAAAATAAAGTCAGTGAAAAGCCCAGGGGAGTGAAGCTGAAGGCTGTGCTCCACTGGCAAAGTCAGACTAAGGTGTAAGAACAGCAGAAAAACGTTGTAGGGTACACAACTGGAGGGAAAACTTCACATAAATGGGAGTCTTTCCTAACACCGCCAGACCCGTAATGAGGTCCATAGACTTTACACTAAAAATACGTCAGAGTTGGCGTCATACTGCATGACAAATAATGAAAAACCTACTAGGGACTGTGATAGGCTTAAGGGGAACATCTAAGTATACATTACATGACTGTCAGGTGGAGAATAGATGGCTTCCTCTAAAACATGTCATCTTTGAAACCATTCAGTACATAGTTTTCAATTGGTCTTCAAACTATAAGGTCCTTCGTTATACAGATCTCTACACGTGTGCCATGTGTGGAACATTCGGTTCACTTAGCAGCACGTAAGCCCAGACCCAGGTGCAAGGAGGTGGGCCTGACACTATCTCCCCACCCAATTAACCCAACATCTCTCATCGTCCATGCCTTCTGCCATGAAGATTGTCTTTGCACTTGGCCTTGCAAAGTATTCTTGTGTCTGGGAATACATGGGAGTGCAGACACTCACTATCGTTGTTCTAGGACTCCAAGTTCAACTTTATTTTCGTCCTTTGCTCACGTGAACGGAAGACCATGATTTGGTCCCTTTGGCAGATTTTAAATATCTTAAATGAATAAAACTTGGCACTCTTGGTGTTCTTTCTCTGCACCTTAGCAGGAGATGATTCATCTTTTGTATGTTCATTCCTTTCAAGAATAGATAGCTGACCTTGGATACTTCAGTTTTGATACCAGACAGCCTCGCCATGCAGCTCCATGACTTCAGCTTATTGTTGCTGCGACACAATTATTCCTTTCTTCTTCATGGGTCCTGGCTTACTAAAACTCATGATACTGATGTCCAGCTTCTATACAGTGGCGGCTTCACCTACATTCTATTCGTGTGACATCACTTGCTTCTCTCTTTGCTGTTTTTTAATATTCCTTCATGGAGTTCCTCCCTCAGATTGTCATCTCTTCGGGGATACATTTAATAGGGTTGTCTCAATGGGTATCGTCTTTTGAATATACGTTGCAGTATTGACATAACTGCTGGTGTCAAACATGGCGCGATCTCAGACTTCCAAAATATAGCAGTTAGGGGGGATTTCCTGCCGAGGTATGTAACTGCTCCTCTACATTCCCCCCTGTGGTCGAGTCCTCAACCACCTCCTCAATTTTTTCCACATCCTGGTATTTTCTCTTGAAGAAGTGTTTCTATGGCATCCATATCTCCATCACCCCCTCAGGGCCCCAGCTGATTTGACATGTTCTTCTACACTCCAGGTCATGTAGTTACATTGTCCATTCGGATTCCAATAGATTCATCAACCCATGTACTTCTTATGAATCTTTTGATACAGGAACTTCATTCCTTCAGGTGCTACGATGCTGGCCTCTATTTTCTGACAG
Source organism: Ambystoma mexicanum (assembly GCF_040938575.1). Lineage (NCBI taxonomy): Eukaryota > Metazoa > Chordata > Amphibia > Caudata > Ambystomatidae > Ambystoma > Ambystoma mexicanum. The sequence goes on along the minus strand of NC_090930.1, from coordinate 490,987,961 downwards.
CTTCATCAGTCAGTATCTTAGTTTTAAGTCCAAATTCAACATCGATCATGATCTTCCTTCCTATCACCTTCTTTGTCGTTTTCTTGCATTGGGCAATCACTATCCTGATTAAACAGCATCCAAACATCACCAGCACTAATATTACTCCAAGAATCTTGAATATATTTTCCAACCACTGCGGAATCCATGAGAACAGGGAAGCAAACCAACTGTCATCTTCAATGTCATTTGTCTCATCTTGGCTCTTGTTATGCAGGTCTGTCAATAACGTTATGGCCTCTGTCAAGTTGCCATTGTCTTCATTATGAGAAGGTGTGAATATGCAACATGATGGCCCAATTATGGTGCAAACTCCTCCTTCCATCGCTGTGATCATATCAAGGACATATCTGTTCTGGAGGATCATCAGTCGTGTCGCTCTCAGTTCTACCTTGATAGCATTGAATCACTTTATTGTAGCATTGATTGCCAGCAGAACCTCCCATCTGGTGATCTGTAACCTCTTGGCATTTGCTATTGCTTGGTTACCAGGCATGAATATAGTCATACATATTGTGGCAGTCCTACGGAACAACCTGTGCTCATCAGGAATGGAGCCATATACTGTTATTGATTTGGCTGAGAAATAATTCTCTCTTCTTGTCTGATGGAGGAGTTCAAGCAATATTCTTTTTCTTAAATAGGCATCCACTTTTGGAAATTCAACAATGTTCAGGTTGCTTTGTGGAATCACTAATGCTGGAACAAGGATGAGCACCAAGGAACATACTCCGCCCCAATCCTTGGGCAACCTTATGCATGCTCTAAATTCATAGGCCCAATATCAGTCCATGTGGATGGTTGCCCCATCTCCCATCCTAGGAACGTCAATTGTAGTTTTGCATTCTTTGTTATACCCCACATGATTCTTCCAGTGCCTTCGAAGCACAGTGTATCATTAACAAACGGAATTACAACTACTGGGCCTGATTCATCTTCTACCCATGTCAGTAGTTTGGCATTTTTAGCCTATGACTTAAAACACCCATCTTTCACCCTTTGTACTTCTTGTACGTATTCTGTTTTCAGCAGGTGAGCTGCACAGGACATCATTCCTTCTTCCTATCCCTTCTTCCACTTCACTGGTCCATAGATCAAAAAATGAGTTTGTTCCCAACATCCAGGTGATCCAGCTATTTCTGTCACATCAGGGCCGTTCATTCTCTTCATCTCTTCAATGATCACCTCATCCTGTCCTGCAGCAGGATACAAAAGCATATTGCTCTTCCATCTGGCTCTTTTTTACATCTGTAAGGTCTTGATGCAGTCATCATGGTATGGAATTGAACATTTTGATCTCCATAACAAAGTTGCCCAGCTTCCTTGGAATTGCCCTTGAGTTTTACATGTTGCAAGAAGACTGAGGTACCTTGCATCATGCTTGGGATCCTCTCTGGCAATTAAAGTGCATAATGCATTCATGGCATAAGGGATAAGAAAGGACACATAGCAATCCTCCTTAGATGCTTTCTCACCCACTTTTCCCACGTGCTGGTACCACATGTTATACCCTTAGTGTGCTGTGTTATCTAAATAGGTATTTATCCTTTCACTATCTTCCTCTGCATCTCTCTTGTGTCTCCCAAAATCTGTGTAGTAATCATGGAGCAAATCAAAAACAGTTTTCATAGTAGAGAGAACCACAGGGACTTCTTCAGTGGAAGTACTAACATGATAGAGACTGTGAAATATGAGGATCAGAAAGACAAAGAGAACAATCATGCAAGCATATGTTATGCATAAGAACATAGGCATCCATCTCTTACACCATCCTACTACTTGTTGCACTTGTTTATCTTGTAGAACGATGCCACTCTCTTCATCAATCATTTTTAATACAATCATCAAATTTCTTTATGCTTGCAACTGTAATATCTGTTCAATGATAGCAATAAGAAGTCTTCTTACACTGGCCATGTTTAGGATCCTGCAAGAAAGTGTGAATATTAAAGTCTCTTCTAACAAAAACAGGGTAAGATCGAAGTATGAACACAAATACAGCTAGCACAAGCCGATGAACGTCACTATCGGCAGGTACCATATGTTTAATCACCTAAAACAAATACTCTCCATGAAATGAGTCTGGATACTGATCTTGTTTGAATTTCTGATCAAGAACTGACTTTTGGGCATAACTCTTATGCTTTTATGTGTATTTCTAAAAGTTAATTTCAAAATTCCTGGAATCCTCTGCAAGTCTTGGCACTCTCTGCTAAAATATCTACAAGAAGTGTCCATTGAATACCAATCCAATATAAAATCTGTATTCATCACTCGCTGTTTTGTCGTCCTTCTATTTTGTCATCGATCAGGTCTGCACATGTTAAAATTCTTCTTCTTGTCTTACTGCTGGATCAGCAATGTGGGAGGGCAGGTCTTTTCTTGATAGATCTTCACATTGCCCATGTGTAGCCAATCTCCTCTTCCCTGTACTCTAATCGCTGAAAGAGATACTTTTTCCATGATAAAAGAGCCATGTAAACGTGGCTCATGCCACTTTCTGGTGACATTTTTAATTAGGACTAGGTCCCCAACATATAACCTAGGTGATGTAAAAGTTCACTTGGATTAGTTGACAAATTATCTTCTGCTGTGTTCTTAGACCGACCCCCCTGGCGCTCGACTTGATATGAAATGAAAGAATTGCTGGAGGTCATACATGTCAAATAATCATGCATCTCATCAGCTAAAACCTTTGCTACTCTCTGGCCATCATTTCTACTCCTAGACGTAGGTGTAAGGGGTATTCTCATATAACAGCCTGTAACTAATTCATGCAGGGCGAGGTGGTGGTCTGATCCTGGCTGATTCTGAAGGTCATATGAGGCTTGGGTAGGCAATAGAGCCATCCCTTTTTCAAAGTCAATTTGATCTTGGAAATCCTTTCTTTGAGGAGGCCGTTGAGTCTGTCACATTTCTGTTCACTTGCGGGTGATAAGCAGAAGAAAACTTGTGCTTTATGCTTAATAGAAGCCCTATCTGTACAAATAGTTCATTGACAAAATGAGGCCCATTGTCGGATCTCAGCACCTCACACACACCCCACCTCAGGAAAACGTTGCACACTAAAAACTTTCATCAGGGTGTGTACAGGGACCTGCTTCAATCCCCCTTGAAAAGGGAAACACCACCACTAATATATACTTATATCCATTACACAACTGCAGCATATCGACATAGTTGTATGTAACAGCTGAAACACACCATTCGGTCAAGGTATTACTCCCTATTCATACTCAGCGTATGCCCAGCTGTACATTTTTGACACACAATGCAGTTTACCATAAGTAATGCAACGTGTTGCAACAGATTAGGAATTAACCAGTCTTCTGCAATCGTAGCAGCAAACTCTCTCAAGTTACATGCGCGGGTAATGCAGCTCTTCAAGCGCGACCTTTAATAATGTTACTGGCATCACTGGCTTTCCAGTGTTGTCCTGTCACCATAACCCGTGGGGGATAAAGAACACCCCCTTAATTTCCATAATTCTTGCTCTTCCTGTGGTGCGCTTCCTTGAAACTCTAATAATTGGCTTATTGACAATTTATTAAACCCCCCTTGCAGTAGCATTGTTATAACTATGTTTTTTTTAATACTCTTAGTGTCAAAACTCAACATTTCTGCAGAATATGCAACTCTTTTGACTTCTTAGTCTGCGATTTAATTCCTGCAAGAGATAATATCTGTTTGCTTAGTATGCGCTGTTCATTTAATGACCGCTATGGCCACTGGGAGTTGTAGTGCCTTAATGAGCCTATCCAATAAGGATGCATGCTGCACTGGAGTGCCATCTGCGCGGAGGTAATACCTCCTTTTCCAATGTGCTAACCCTGCATGTACAGTTGATGTTACATAGGCAGAGTTACTGTATTCTGTCCCTTCCTGTCCTTCATGTTTCTCAAGCACGACAATAAATGCTACTAACCTGCTGTTAGCGCTGAAAAGTGAGACGGTAGTCTTGCACTCGCTACTACTTCAAATTCTCCATTTAACCTGTGTCTTATTACTGCAGCGTCTGAATGCCTTTCCCCACTAGTCTGACCAAGTTTTGAAGAACCATCAATAAAGAGAATCTCCCCTTCCACTAAACCATTCTCTTTCACATGGGCTATATCTTCATAAAATTCAACATAAATAACATAGTCATGCAAATGATCGCTTTCTTCTTCTGGCTCAGCTATAAATGTGTCAGGATTCACTATTTTACATCTTACAATTGTAATCACTGGGTTAGAGTTCATTACCTCATAAACTGAAGCTCTTTGGGATGTCAATGTGCCCTTGGGTTTCTCTAAAATGGTGAATAGAGCATGCGCCACAAAGAGGGTCATAGAGCAGCCCCTGACAATACTTGTAGACTTCTAAATCGTGAACGCAGCAGCTGGGAAAGATTGTTTGCAAGGGAAGTCTCCTTTCATAATTGGGTCTAAAACTCCACTGTAATATGCCAAAGGTTTATACCCCAATGTGGTTTTCTGTGTAAGCACTGCTGTCATGTTGGTCTCATTTGTGTGCGAAAATAAATAAAATTCCTCAGCATAATTGGGAATTCCTAAAACAGGGGTTGTACAAATTGCTTTTTTCAACTCTTCAAATCCTTGCCCCATTTCTTTAGTCTATTCTAATTTTGTTTTACCAACTTGTGCTTTCTTTAATGCTTGCAGAAGTGGTCTCGTGTATGTGCTATTATCAAGCACCCAGGCTCTAAGATAATTGCATAGACCCAAAAACTGTTACATCTGTTTCACTGTGTTTGTTTTTGAGGTTTTCATAATTGCCTCAGTTCTTTCAGGTGTCACTTTCTTTCCTTCATGCAAAATCAACTTACCTATATATAACACCTGTTCTTGGCAGTATTGTAGCTTCTCATTGTCTACTTTATAGCGTTTGTCTGCTAAAATAGTCATCAACTGAACAGAATCCTGTCTGCACTCATCTTCTGTGGTGCTACAAATAAAGATGTCATCTACGTATTGTATCACAGCACTTTGAGGATCAATATTGCCTAGATCAATCTGTAGGACTCTGTTAAAGATCAATGGAGACTCGCAGTATTCCAGAGGCAGTCTAGTATGTTTCAGTCCTTTTTGGCAAAACGTAAATGAAGTCAAGTCTTGTGAGTCATTGATCAAATCGATCACCATACAATATGGAGCTTCCCTGGGATACTGCACAATATTGTCGCTGGATGAGGAACTAGAGGAAACTCTGTGTCTACAATCTGGTTAATCAGTCTCATATCCTGGATAAATCGGTGCAATACCCCTTTAGATTTTTTTTATCGGATACACCGTGGTATTGCACGATGATTCTGATGGCACCAGAATTCCCTGATTCATCAGTGCTGAAATAGTCTGGAATATTCCCTCTTCAGCTTCTCAAGACATGGGTACTGTCTTGTTCAAGGTAAAATCGCTCCTGGCATAAGCTTTATTTTAACCTCTCCTATCCGCTTCAATAAACCTATGTCACAAGGGCCTGTGGTCCATAAGGCACTTGCCACATTTTCCAAGTCTTCCTGAAAAAATGCTTGTCTTCGCCGCATTATCACCATTTGCTGTGGGACTTCCCTTTTCTCTATTCTTATCCAGTATGTAATGCTTATGAGGAACACTACTTCATAATCACTTCGGCCTTTCTAGAACATGTCATCATCAGTTATGTCAGTCAATCTGTACCCTTCCTCAAGAGCTATCACTGTTCTCCCTCATCGTCTACTCCTTCGAGCATTGCCATTTCCTTCCGTACTATAGCTGCTTTGAAATTCTATAGGAATAGTCTGTCCACCTTCCTCATCCTTGTGGTCTAAACAGAAACTCATCAGATATTCTCACAATATTTCACACCAGGCCAGGTATCCATGTCAGTAAAATGCTCACTCGATATAGAAAAATCTCTGGATCTACCGGAACGCCTCACAGACCCACTTGCCCTGTGAACGCCAGTATAACTCTACCACATTTAAATTGTGTATTCCTGGAGTGGAGCACACTATTCCTTGATCAATAAATTAAATCGTCATATTGAGTTTCATCATTAAATCTCTTCCCAAAATATTAACCAGTGTCTGTCGTAAATATAACAAGGGAACTGACATATCAAACTCTCCTATGGAGAGCGGTAGTTTATCAGTAAAAGGAACTCGACTTGTAGCTCCAGAGAACCCTTAAGCATTCTGACATTGGATATTTACCCTCATGTATACACAAACGAGTTGCTCCAGTGTCTACAAGAAAAGAAAGATTTGCATCCTATCGTCACATCAACCCTTGGTTCCTCTTGGGGGTCTGGTGTCACAGATAGTACTGAACACATCAAATCAACCTGTGAGCTGTCCTATTGTGGATACAGGCTCATCCCCGTCCCTATGAAAGGATTTCCTCCTACCACAGTGATACCTCCTATTCTGGGTGTCAATATTTGTCCTGTGTTTGCATATTGCTGTGTCTGCATAGGAGCTTGTTGCGACTGCCCTTGTGGCATATTCATTTGTGCTTGTCCCTGCTGTGGTACCTGCTTTACATGTGGTGCATGTGTCTGTGGCCCATGTGTCTGATAAGATATGTGATCTTGGGCAAAACATACTCTGGTCTGTGTGCTATATGGTGGAGGATAAGCTGTCCCCCCTCTTGAGAACTGTCCAATCTGTACATTTCCTTGGCTCCCACATACGCGTGCAATATGTCCTACCATTCCACAATTCCAGCATACTGGAGGAACTCTCCTATTAGTACCTCATTCTGGTTCTCATTCTGTGTATCTTGAAACCCACCCTGATTATTTTGAAATCTGCCTCTTCTTCCTCTGTAAACCATACCTCTATCTCGTGGTATAAACCCATATCCACCTTGATCCATTAGGCGCAGATTATTCACCTGTGATGTACCCATTGCTTCCAGCATTCCCAATCCTTCTCCGCTTGTCAATGCCGCCCCTTCTCTGGAAAAGTCTGACAACTTTTCTCGAACTAACTTGGCTTCCTCTATTTTCCTATTCTCATCTTTCTTCTTGTTCTTCTCTTGTAATAACCAACAATGGTGTACTATCATCAGCTGTATTTCAGCCCATGGCTTTGTTTCCACCCCTACTTGTTTTTTCATCTGCCTCTGTACTGGCTCAAGAAACTCCTGACATAAAATGTGGTAAAATAATGTCACTGGGCCTCATTACACGGAAGGCGGTAGGGGTTAACGGGGCTGGTAAAGCTGCCAGCCCCGTTAACCCCCTACCGCCTCATTACAAGGTCGCTCGCGGGACCCGCTAAGGACATCTGTTAAAACCAGGCGTCCTTAGCGGGTCCCACGAACAGACCAGGATGCAAACAATGGGTCCGTCATTAACGGGCGCGTTGTTTGCATCCTGCCCATTTCCATTGAGTACTGTGGGGGCTTGAATGGGAATGGGGATGTGCAGGGTCTGGGTTCCTGGAATGGGGAAATACTGGGCTCTCCAAGGTCTGAATGGCCCGGTATTTCCCCATTCCAGGAACCCAGACCCCGTACCTGAAATGGTGATAGCCGTGCCACAAATAGCGGCATGGCTACCTCCAGGGTCGTGATAATAATAATAAATAATAATATTAATAATAATAATAATAATAATAATTTAGCATTTATATAGCACTACGAACCAGCAGGCATCTGAGCACTGTTTATTATTACCCACAGTGTGTGGTGCTCATTTATCGACCTTGGAAGGATGAAAGGCTGAGTTTGGCCCTGCCGGAATTCAAACCTGTGTCAGCAGGCTCTGCACAGATGTCAAAGCGAGGGCTCTACTTGCTATGCTATCGAACCGATAATGACCACCACAGTCTTTTCCCATGGCTCATGAGTTTCAAGCTGCCATGTCTCCTGAATATCCTCAATTTAAGTAATAGGGTCTTCATCTTCCTTCATCTTTCGTGTCATAATTGCACCCATATCTGATGTGTCAGGATACTGTACCCTGAGTGCCCTCCAAACATCCACTCTACAATTATTAAATGGCACTCTATCATGCACAGTGTTTCGTGCAGTCACACTTGAATATCTGCTCTCCTCCATATGTCATCAGCCCTCTCCCCAAGAATAGCTGCCAGGAGAACTTCTATGTCTCCTATGGCCAGTGTATTTCCTCCCATCATTTTCTCTAATTCATATATCAATTTCCCAGCCATCAAAGTCAAGCTAGGGAGTTTGCATCTTAAGTTATCCTTGTCCAATTGTGGCCATGGAATGTATTGCAGTCTTGCTCACCCTTTTTCTAACAAGGGAAACTGCGTAAACCCTGTCCCATAGTCAGATTCCACTATTAGTCTGTACATGGTGGGGATAATCGTCCCTGTCTGTCTCTGTGTGGGTAAAGACCTTAACCTGCTCACCCTTCTCACTATGTGATCATTCTCAGGGATGCTCAGAATATGCTATGGGATCTGGTGTTCTATCTTTAGGTTGTTCCAAATCCAACCATCTTAGTTCCTTATCCATTTGCAGATTTCCTTCAGGGGCACACACGCCCCTTCCTTCTTTCCCAAAACCTGACTTTCTTTTCTCATCCAATATCTCTAGTCCCCAACTAGCGTGACTATCATCCGACTATCAGCTGAGGGCTCAACTCCTTCCTCTGTATGCTGATTAAGCATCCACCCCTCAGGTGGAGGGTCTCCTCTTTCCTCTTGACACATCTTCCAGAGCTCTAAAATCAGGAATCTTTTCTCTTATTTCTTCCCTTTGTACACAGCGTGCAAGTTTGTGGTCATATGTTGCAATACCATTTTTGACAATGATCCCCCTTGTGGCCACGGCATGAACATTTTATCTGCCATGCCTTTTACCCAGTACACAATATTCTGTTTGAGCTTCGGCATATGCATTGGTAGCGTTCTGCATAAGTGCATGAGAGGAGTATCCCCCATAATGACAAGTCTCAATTGACTGTCGATACTTAACAGACTGTTAAATTAACTTTATACCTTGGTTTAAATCACCACTTATCAATGTTTCTTTTTTTAAAACAACAAATATGAGCAAGCACCATCAATCACTGCTCAAACCTCTAATTTTAGCAGCCTATCTATTCTCTTCCTTGACGTATCCATTCTCTTGATTGACGTATCTATTCTCAATAAATCTATGAATTTATGTATGGTTACATAATTCTGAGGAAAATGTATTTCTTTGAAACAGGATGACAGATCCTTGTGTTCTTACTACATTAGCTTCCAAATGGGCAGTTTTATTGTCAGACAGAGTTCATAAAAGCCACTTTGAATGGCCAACTTTGCCTATATCACTTAAACTTGAATCAATCTCCATTAGTCTTTGATTTTCCCAACACTGAGCCATCTGCCTCACACGTCAATGAAGCAGCTCAGTTTTCAGTTTTTCGGCATCAGTTTGCTTTAGTAAACAGTCTGATGTCCATTTACACTGACACTACGTACTTTACCACATGTGCATCAGGTGCACATTTGGCGAATTTGGCCAACAAAAAAACAAAGAAAATGTTCTTACAGTCGTGGAAATCCTTGCCACAATCAGCAAGCCACTACTTTCTGTCAGGATGTAGTCAAACACTGGCAAATGAGACTGATCAGTTATTGACAGGTACCAAACACATTAAGGAATAGAAAACCAAATCTGACAGCACAACTGAATGCATGAGTGTCGCTATTGGAGGAATGCCACAAAGCTCTTTCACCTTAGCTCCTTGAACTACGAGCCAAGAAAAGAATCACACACTCATCCTGCCTAGCCAAACCTAATGAGTCCACTAAACTTACGTTCAAAACTTTATAAAAAAAAAACAAAAATGCCATTATTAAAGCAAAATCAAATTAATTTAACACCACGATCTTAAACGCCAAGTTTGAATCTAAAGAGATATTTGCCATCTTTAGAGAACTGGAATCACCAGGGCCCACCCCGCATACCCTCTCTAAAGACAAGGAATGATGTAACAGTGTCCAGGAAGCCATGTTTAGCAAGCTGAATTCATGCAAAATAAAATCATTGTACAGCAGCAAGCCTTGGGAAAACATATCTCAACCGTCCTTTGTAAAACCCCACTGATGTTCCTCTCTTCTCCTTTAAGGAAATGAGCGAGCTAGAAGTGGCAGCACTTCTCAAATTTATCAAACCTTCTAATTGTAAAGGAGACACTTGTCCAGCCCAGCTGATTAAAGAGAGCGCAACAACCCTTACCCCATCCATCACAGTCTTAAGCAATGCCTCTTTCACTTCTGGCCATGTCCCTGCCTGCCTTAAAGAAGCTTGGGTATGACCGCTCTTAAAAGAAATGACACAACCCTAATATCCCAGCAAATTACCGGCCTACCACTACAGTCCCCTTTTTACTCAAAATCCTGGACAAAGCAGCTCACCTGCAGGTACATACATTCCTAGAGTCCAACAACTTGCTGCGTCTCAGGCAGTCCAGCTTCAGGCCCGGCCATGGGACTGTAAATGCACTACTGGACATAGAAAAACAGATTGATGACTTCAACAATGCAGGAAAACCTGCTGTCCTGCTCCTGGACCTATCCGCAGCATTTGACCTGGTGAACTATGATACTCTCTGCCTCCACCTCTCCTCTGCTGCTAATTTCTCACCTACCCTGTAAAATTTACTCATGAGGCCTCTCTTTAACTTCCTGGACACACGTGGAATCACATATACTAACTATAACTAACTATGCTGATGACACGCAGATCCTCATCCCCCTTACGGGTGACTATGAAGTCGACAGCAAAACTCTCAAATCCATTTACTCAGATATTCATGGCGGAAAATTGGTTGTGCCTCAACCGTGAAAAAACAGAGATCTTACTTATAGGTCCACCATGTACTTGTAAGAAACTTGACTTAAAGTACACCTCATTGTCAGTAGACAACACTCCCATCATAGTCTCACAGGCAGTGAAAACATTGGGGTCTATCTTGACTCGAAACTCTCAATGAACAGACAAGTTAACGCCATCTAATCTGCTGCAGCCTACCATTCTAAAATGATCACAACAGCTAGACGGTTCCTAACAAAACAGAATTGCCTTACCATAGCCAGAGCAATAATTGGGTCTAAGGTAGACTATTGCAATGCTCTTCTAGCTGGCACTTCCTCCAAAAATGTCAGAAAACTCCAGATGGTCCAAAACAATGCACTGAGGGAAGCTACCGGCATCTCCAAACGTGACAATTTCAGCAACTAGAAAGCTTGTCCACTGGCTTCCCGTCCCGATCAACAATGTCAAAAGTTCAGGGAGGAAAACAGACACAAGCACTGCTGCAATTGGCACTAAACACATCGGAGGAGCACTGCACTGCAGTCTTAACAGCTTTTAAACACCTTGCTGTTGAGTAGGGGGACACAGGTCCCGGGACTTACACATCATGCATACAGATGTCTAACCAGTGCCCTGCTACCAGCCCAGGCATTCTGGGAATTAATTAATGTATTTATTTATTTATTTATTATTTTTTATAGTTCATTACAAACTTTTAAAATGATAACAATTGATCTTTACATTCAGAACTCTTTCAAAATTGTCCAAAGCAATGTAACTGAGTTCTATCAATCTTTTAGTAATCAACTAGATTCTTCTTTCCAGTCTTTCAGTTTGCTAAATTATGCAGATTTAAAAGTTTTTTTTTTTTAGGACTTAAACAATATCAGACTCAATGGTATTCAGCCATCATAGCTTCTAGTTTTCCAAATAAAATATTAAAGCAAAGGTTAGTTTCAGATCGCATCCCTCTGAGAATACAATCCACCAATCTTCGCCATTTAGATGTGGTCTCTTTAACATTTCCGGTCCCAAATGGGTGGTCCTTTGATCACATAATTTCTTACAATATAACACCAGATGTTTTAGCGTTTCTTTTTCTGTTTTACAAAATCAGCATTCTTCGTCTAGATCTTTATCTTTATTTCTTATGTTCATGATTGATTTTGTTTGAAACAGATTCATAGAAAACTTCAAAAAAGTATGCCTTTTTTGTTGCATAGACATTTTTGGAAATATTTTGGGAGAGTATTCATTGCCCGTGCCTGAGGAGCAACTTGGTCCATGCATCTGTGAAGTGACCTTTGATCTTGATTTTCGCACCAATCCTGGTTCCATAATTTCTTTTTTACTGCTTTTGGATTTTGGATCAGTAGAAGATGGTCCACTTGTAGTTGTTTCAATATAGTCGCACAAGTTTGTTTCCACATACTCAAAATTGAACCATCAGAGTGATGTACATCACTACACAGGATTTGATATTGTGGAAGGTCATCCGCTCCCAATACTTTCCTGTAAATTGTCAGCATATTCCATATAACTTTTGCATTAATTGAAATAAGTCCAAGCTCATATCTGATGCAAGCCGTTGGTGTCCCTCTTGGTAAGGATAGCACTTTGCTCCAAAATGTATTTTCACACCAAGGCCATATCCCAGCCGGGCATCCCAATATTGCTTTGCCACCGAAGCTTAATGCAGGGATAACTTTAGCCTTATAGAATTCAATTGTCGGTTTTATCGTGAACTTCCAATATTTCTTAATTATAGTATACCCCTGGGCTGCCAAGAGTTAGCATTTCCATCGGATTTTCTCAACCATGTTGTCGTCATCAATCCGAGAGTTTATCATAACTCCCAGATATTGCATTTCCATCGTGAGTCGAATGGGTTTTGTATCTATTTTCCAGGTGAATTTCCTCACCTTGCTTGCTCCCACTAGATTTTAAAGGACTAATATCTCAGTTTTTGTTGGATTAATCATGAGCCTATTAGCATCAGTGTACTCTTTCAATGCAGTCAATTTTCTCTGCAGACCAATCAGAGTTACGTCGATTATCACAATGTCATCAGCACATAGGATATATCCAAGTCTATTTCCATTTATTTTCGGAGCAAATGATCTTGTTGTTTCGAGAGATCTTTCAATATCAGCGATGAATGTACTAAATAGAGTTGCTCCTAACAGGCAACCCTGTTTCACTCCTCTAGTTGTTATAATGGCTGATGAGAGGGTCCCCAGCAGATCTAATCTGACTTTTATCGTGGTACCAGAGTACAGTTCTTTAATGCGGCAAACAAGCTATCTGGGCATCCACATTTGCTAAGTTTGATCCATAACAGTTCACGAACAATGGTGTCAAACTCGTGGCCAAGTATATTTTAGATTTTTTCCTTATGGTCTTCATCTTTAGTATATTAATTAGCAATACGTTTAGTCCACATCCAACAGGTTTTACAAAACCGGTTTGTCACTTATCAGCAACTCCTGCCACTTTTATCCAGTGTGTCAGTTGTATCAGTAGTTGTGTAGCAAAGATTTTCCCCACAACATCCAAAAGGGCAATCAGCCTGTAATTTTTTGGGTCAGTTCTTACTCCTTTTTTAAATACAGGCACGATTATAGCAGATTTCCAAGACTCTGGAATTCTTTTTTCCTCCATTATATTTTTGAACAAAATGTAGCAAAATTCGGCCCACGCTTCAGGTTGGAGTTTTAATATCTGGTTTGTGAGCCCGTCTGGGCCAGGGGCTCTCGACAAGCTCAATCTTTTGATGTTTTCCAAGATATCTGTCTTGGCAATGTTAATGTCCCAGGTTATCGGTATTTTAGCAAATTTCGGCCCACGCTTCAGGATGGAGTTTTAATATCTGGTTTGTGAGCCCGTCTGGGCCAGGGGCTCTCGACAAGCTCAATCTTTGGATGTTTTCCAAGATATCTGTCTTGGCAATGGTAATGTCCGAGGTTATCGGTATTTTTTGTTCCTGAAATTCACTATCCATGCTTTTATTAAACAGCTTTCAAAAAATGTTCTATCCATTTAGCTTCAGTTACCATCATTTTTTGAATAGCTCGTTGTGGGACTGCCACATTGTTAATTACTTCCCAGAATGAGCGGGCATTTTTAGTTGACAAAATTCGCAGGATTTTTTCAGCATCATTCTGGATCATAATACTTTTATGCAAGTGTAACCCAATTTTTATAAGATGTTTGCGCTTTAGTTGTCTGTTCAAAATAATCTGTCATCAGATGTTTCTGCAACAATCTGATTGTTTTCCATAGTTCATGTTTTTTTTCAACAAATTGCTCTATCATACACGTGCTTTTTCTTAAAGTTTTTGTTCTTGTCCTCCTTTGGAATTTCAGTATAGGCTTGTAATAAAGCAGGATATTCTATTTGATCCAAATCTTCCTTTGGTTTCCCATCAGACAACAATTCTGTCATTGTCATGATCTTTCTCTCTTCAAGCCTCAAGCAATTTCTTCCTGGGGTAATAATGATGTCATAGTTCCATGTCTGCTCATTACTCATCTTTAATCCTTGCAGAGTAATTTTAACCAGGTTTTGATCGCTGTGTTGCATGTCAATTACGTTTAACTCTGTACTATTTCTCAGCAGGTTTTCCGAAGCATAGAAATAATCAAGGGCACTTTCGTATTTTTCATTTTGCCAGGTTGATTTAGGCAGAATATCCCCTTTCAGGTTTCCATTTAACATAGACATTCCTCGGTTTTCAATCTCCTCTTCCCATATGATTATCAACCGATTTTTCCTGGAGACAGGTTTTGTGCATGATGAGTCAATGGATTTTTTTGCTCTTAGACATTCCATGTTGAGGTCACCACAGAGTATAATATTGGGCCTCTTCTCATTAGACAGTATTGAGTCTATTAGGTCTCCTATTGCATCCAAATATAGCCACTCATCTGAGGCATTGTGCTGCCAATATAAATTAATTACGTGTAACTTAACGTTATCTTCTGCTTTCTCTTTCTTAATTGCAATGATCACGTATTGCATGTATGATGTCAGAATTATTTATCGGTCTTCCTTTTGCCTGCTTGATGGCAGGATTCCAGGCTATTTCATAGCCTTCTAATATAGGCTGAGTCAGAAGCAACTATTCTTGGAGGCAAATTATGTGCAGATTTCCAATGCCGCTAGGACTATTGTTAAACAGATGGGTAAAGCCCTTTGTGTTCCAAGTACCCATCAATGTCAACTGCAATGGAGTATTATCCCGGCATTATTTCTTATGTTGAAAGTTTAGTGAGGCCGACACCCAGCTCCAACTTTTCACATCATCCTCTTTACCCTCACTATTGCCGATGGAGCTTTGAGTATAGTCAGTCTTTTCTTTACATGCAAACGTGATTTTTATCTGTTTTTTTGGTTCAGACATGACTTCATCATAGTTCAAATCAAAGTCTTCTTCTGAATCCTTTGTCGTTTTTTCAAACTGAACCTTTTGACTGACAACTATTTTCTTTTCTCCTCACTTCTTTTGGATCGTTGATTGGATGACATCCTGTTTCTTGCATCTGAGGAATCTCCCCATGGTTCACTTATTCCGAAACCCAAGGCATAAAGTTTAGAGGTGTTTTCGACTATAATGTCTCTAATAGCTCTTGAATAGATGTGCAGCAAAACACGATCAGTTATTGCATTGTGTATAAATTCCACTGTTTTTATATTGTTCATTGTTATAGAGCGACGTTCTGCTTCCAGATTTTAAATCCAACGATTTAACCTGCAGATGTGCGATGCTTTTAGATGGTTTAAGGCTAACTGCCACCCATCTTTCATCAAGCATCAAACACGGTTTTTGTACTGTTTCTTTTTCATCAAACTCATGAATTTGAGCAGCCTTTTTTTTCTTTTTCAGGTGTAACCGCCATGGTATGAGTTCTTATCTGAGTCATTTCTCCTATTTGTTTAGTCTTCAGATAACTGTTACTGTGCCAGTCAAACATCACATTTTCTTCCAGATCTTCTTCATCATCTAGGTTTAAATCACAACCGTTGGAATCATATGTAGACAAATTTAGCAGATCTTCCATTATTTTGTCTTCATCATCGTCGCTTGCTTCGGAGATGATCTCAATTTTTATTTCCAATTTCCTGTTGCTTCTCTAAATTTTCGTTCACCACAGGAACAGTTTGTACCTGGGAACCTTGTCTCAAATTACTTGGAGCTGTTTGGATCATTACATTGAATGATTTAATGTTCTGTAAATATTTAAAAGAATTTTTAGAATTTACTTTCTTCTTGTTTGGCATATTTTTCATTTTCTTTATTTGTTTAGTAGGCAGTATGTAGTTTCCTCCACCTTTACTCATTGTGTGTCTTTTGTTTTTATCAAAGATGTCAAACGTTTCATTTTTCTCTAAGGTTATCTCTGAGTTTGTTTCCACTTTAAGCAAACTGGGTCCAATGACACAATCGGAATTTGCTGAAGTCGATGGCCGACTGAGTTCTACAACTTCTTCAATATTGTCTGTCAATTGGATCTCATTTGTTGCTTGTTTTAGAACAGATACTCCGTCAGCCTGTTTAGCATTTGTACTCTCAACAGTATCTGTGAGGTCAACAACTGTCTGAGTTAATAACGCTGATACAGCCTCCAGACACATTTCTGGTTCCCCTGTTTTTGCAAGTACTGGGCCGATAAACGTAGCTCTATTCACAGTTGCCTCCTTATTAACCCCATGTTCTGCTCCTGATCCCGCAGCTGGCACCACATCTACTGCTTTTTAATCTGTAACTGTTTCTCTTCATTAATTACTTGCTGTTTTTTTAGAATTATTAAGTCCTCTGGTGCCACTTCTGCTAGGAGACGTTTATCATCTGCACTGTTTTTCAGTTGTTCCTTTACTTGTACGACAAAAGCATCATTGTTCATCCGGCCATTTGCTAGATGAATTGTCTCCTCTTGTTGTAAACATTCCATCTTTATTAGTTTAGTATTAACTAATGCCATGAGAAAAATTTGCTCTCTGAGGCTCTCATTTAGATGTTCGTAGAGCTTAATCAGTGGTGCCACAGTTATTGTTAGTGCAGAGATGATATTCGGCCTCAGCTGATTGATCACTTGCTCGACCAAAACAATCAATTTGAGGATCGATTAAACCTTTTATAGAATCTTGTTTCTTAATATTTTTCTGCCTTCTCACTTTTGGAAATTCTCTTTCGGCTATCAAGGAGTCTGAATACGTGGTGCTGTCTTCACTTGTTTCCGAGGAATATTTCATATTTCGCCTCAGATTATTCTCGCTTTTTCTATTTGTCTTCGCTTTCAAGTATGTCATATTTTGGTTTTTTTTGTAGAGTGGTACTTTTACTCTTTCTGTTCTGTGAACATGCTACAACAGTTGGGCTAATACTAGACCCAATCGAACCGTGTTTATTCGGACGATGCAGATTTAGTAATTTCCTTTGTTCTCCAAGGCTCCTTTCCATCTGTTTGCAGATTACGGCATTTTCTGCATCTTTGCATCTCAATAGGGAGCTGTCTGTTTTTCATCCTCTAGTGCATTCTTTTGTTGAGGCATGGGAACAGAGAGCTTTGCATTAATATCTTTTAAATCGGCAATTAGCTTATCTGCCAAAAACAGCAAATTTCGCCTTTCAATGAAGGGGTTCCTTGACTGTTGCAGTGCCGAATTTGCTCGATCACAGTCAACAAAAATGTGCTCATTAACTGCCACAAAAACCTCTTTGTCTAATTCTGGGGTGATATTTACATGACCTACTATTTGTGGCTCAGGGCAAACCTGTGCACTTAAGTTATTCTCTGCACAGGCATCCGTTTCTACACATGGACATTTCTGCTGATCTTTTGTTAGAAAATCCTTTAATTCAGCATGCTCTTTTTTTTCTTTACTTTACATTTTGTTATATAGTTGTAATACCCACCATGTGAGTACTCTCAGTGAAGGGGATGATACTATTAGAGGGGTCGCAGTCTCAGCTTGTTCAAGCAAATAACTTTCTCTAAGGTGGGAGTCCACCATTGCCACCTTTTTGCAACCCTCCATCTGTTCTATAGCTAATTGTTCAGAAATTCCTGTTTTAGAAGCACTTGCACCTCCCCAATGTACCGCCCGCCCCGCTTCGATCAGAAGCACAGGCAGCCTCGGCCACACCACCCCACCCACCCCCATGCACACGGGCCGCACAAACACATGCACACTCTCCAAGGGCTCAACCTCTGCCCCGCACCCTCGGGAAAGGCGAGTGCCCGAAGCAACAGGAGCAATGGCGCAACCCCACAAAACAACTCGAGCAGACGCCGGGGTGGGGCCAGAACATCCGTGCACAGAACGCCAAAGTCACCAAAGTCGACTAGCGCCTGCGGCGCAGAAAATGATGAGGGTACCGGAGTGTGGGCGGGAGATGGGGCAGGATCAAAGGTCTCAAAATCTTTAGTCAAAGGCAACAGAGATTTAGAACAGTTTTTCTTCACCTCAAACAGGCTACATACTGTAGCGTCCTTAGCTGCAGGTGTCTTTTCATGGCGGCACCCAGCAGGAGCTGACTGCAACCGCCGTAATCTTGCTCACGTCATAGGCATTGCGGGACTCAAAGTATTTAATGAAAGCGTAGTCTCCATTCCACCGCTCTCACCACCCACGCCGAACACAAGGAACACTCCCTCACACTCCGCAACGCTCCTCGTGAGTAGGTAGTTCTTAACTGTAATTACTCCTCCTCTTCTCAATGGAGATAGTAGAGGTTCTCAAACTTCATCACAGCACGGCAATCCAGCAGTGTTTGGAACACAAGGAACACTCCCTCACACTCTGATTTTATATTTATATACATATATGTATTTATGTATTTATTTGAATTTGTAAAGCACGCTACAGCCCAAGTGCACGGAGGCGCTGTTGCAAGAATACATCTTAGTTAAAGAATTTAGGCTTGGCTCATGGTTACCTTGTGCGGAGGCCTTGCTTGCTACAGTACAGTCATTCATATGCAGGAAGTTTGTTACAGAAAATGTTCAAATGCTTCAGTTCTACAAACAATAATGTTTTGAGAGCTTTCCTAAATGCTGTGTAAGAGTCAATATTTCTTATGTGTGAAGGTAGTTCCAGTTGGACGCTGCAATGACCAGAAAGCTGGCTCCTCCTGCCTTCCCCCTTAGGGTCTTGGGGATGGTGATCCTATTTAAGTAGGCCGGTCTGGTAGGTCTATCTGTGGCGGGTTTGGTAATCCTTTGTGAAAGGTAAGGGGGAGCGTTGTCATGCAGAAATTTGTGGGTGAGTGTGAGGGTTTTGAACATGATGCATTCACCTCTTGGAGGAACTACCTGATTGTCACGGATTGTCACGGAAGCTGCCATTTCTCCTTATAGTATCACAGTGCCCGACACCTATATGGAACATATTAAAAAACAGAGAGTGCTTTCTTCTGTTTGAAGAGTAGTAAGTTAACTGGAACAAAGGAAGCATTGCAAGTGTAACATTGTTCTTTCTCCAAGAGGTATTTGGGGGCTTTCCATGGATGTATTTGTGAGTGAGGCAAAGAATCTTGAAAGTGATATGCTCATTAATGGGAAGCTAATGTATAGCATTTAGACTCATTGTTATTGTGTATTGTAGTGGCTGAATGGATACATCAACTGCCATGTAATAAAGGTATTAGAAGAGTAGCCATGTTTGTTGGCAAAGGGAAGTGCAAAGGACCATGCGGCATTGTGATTAGAAAGTGGCAGGCGCATAATCCAATATGATGGCAGCGTATATTGACTCATGGAACATGAATAGATGGTGCTAGGTCGGTTAAACAGCAGATGATATTTATGACCCAATTGAAGTGGAGAGGTACAAGTGGGTAATTGCACTAGGTTTCTTTTTTTTTTCTTGAACATTAGTCATGAGAAGCACTATCTAGCTTATGTAATGAACTTCTCCCTCTTAGTTTGTTGGGAAAAACTGTATAAAGATTCTGTTCTGTTTGCTCAGGATTCTGCTTTTTCTGATGGTGTTGCACTGTTGAGATGTTTACCTGCATTACAATGAAAATAAATGGTCCTGTTTAAATGTTGCAAATCAAAATAGAGTTGTTGATTTAGCAATTTAGTAGTGTAACTTGGTAACATCCAGCTTAGAGAAAGAAGGGACGCAGATGACCCCTCTGATGTCCTGCAGACGCCCTGAGAGGTAAGAGATCTTTTGAAATCTCTACTGCGGTATTAGACGGGCTGCACGTAGGTTGTCTCTTTTTGGGTTCACAAAATACTAAATTGTATTGAGCAACAGGGGGTAGATACATCACGGCAGGGGAGTTTGCTACCCCCAATACTGGTTAACAAAGGGTCAGATTTAAAAATAATATAAAGTGCACAGTGTTAGAAAACAGCATATTATGATGAATACTAGAAACTGGAAACTAAGGGCCTCATTACGAGTTGGGCGGTGCTGGTTAAATGTGGTGGCATTACCATGCACCACCGCATTCCCGCACGGACGGAGAGTTGGAGGTTTGACCTTGAGGCAATGAGCTGGAGGTAAATCCGCTGACTTTCGGCCCATTTTTGATGGAATTACTGTGGCAGACATTCTGCCACAGTAATTCCACTGAAAAAACCCATTGAGTCCTGTGGACTCATAAAACAAATGGGAGTTACGCTGCCACAACCACTTTTAATATGGCGGTAATTCCGCCAGACCAAGTGGCAGTAACGGAAATACAGTTTGGTGGTATCTGGGTGGATTTACCACCCAGATACCACCAAACCTGTAATGACCTGAAATTACTGAATCAGTACATCAGAAATAAACTAAGGCCACAGTATAGATGGATGAACAGAAGGGAATACACCATTGGAAAATGGCTGAGTACTGATGAATTCCTAAATACTTTGTTCACCAGGTCTGGGATTTAAGCCAATGACAGCCACATCGGGTCCTTCCATGTGAGAGGTTTCTGAAGGAAAGGCGGGTCAATGGAATCTTGAGACTCAGAAACTGACTAAGAAACATTTCTACACTGGGCTGCACCTGGCACAGTTTCCCTTTTTGTATTCCGGAAAACCTTTCCTTCCTTGGCCTGCATTATTAGCAGAAATGTCCTTCTAATGCTTGAGAAAACAGGGCAGAACAGTGAGGAGAAGTGACAATTTCAACAAAGGTTATGCATATACATTGTAATCATAAAACGTGTATGCTTGCACATAAATGGAGCTCCTTTATTCCGGCTAATGGGTCTGTCTTCAGTGTGCCTTTTGCCCCACCCCCAATTCATCTACAGCTAGTCTCTGAGAAATATCGATAGAATATGGAGGAAGATACGAGTTTGTACGTAGCCATGGTGATAATAACACCATGGCTGCCTCCAAACCCGTGTCCGGGTCTGTGGTGTCGTAATGGGGACTTAACGGGACATTCCAACCCTTGCAGACCCGGTAAATTCCCATTTCGAAAACCATTCCCCATTCCCATTCGAGCCCCCATAGGTCTCAATGGGAATGGGGAAGGAGCTAATAACAGGCCTGCAAATTGCGGGTCCGTTATTAGCTCCCTGGTCCCTTAACGGGTCCCTCTATGGGCGGCTAGTAAAACCAGCTGGCCATGGTGGGACCCGCTAAGGGACCTCGGAATGCAGCACTAGGGGGTTAACGGCACCAGCATCCTTACTGGTGCCGTTAACCCCCTATCGTCGTACTCGTAATGACCCCCATTGACTTTCTGTAATGTTTATGTACCCCTCTGGACAGTCGCTATAATCCCACAAATATTACCATGACAGCTGCTGTCACTGCGCCCTCTGGCTTATTGCACACGTGGTTAAGAGGGGGCATCAGCCTCTGAGTCATCCCCTTTTAGTCCTCCTACAACTAGAATCCAAGCTCATTATGATCTCAAAAAACCCCAACTGAAAGCCCTCTTAAAATGGCTACTGAGGCAATCTAGTTAGAGATGAACTACAGACTGTAATCCAATGCTGCCGTGGGCAGCTTGAACCAGCTCATTTAAGTATTTTTGCCAGACAGCGTATGTCAACTTTGAACTGCCTAAAGCAACTAGCCAGCAATGGGGTGGGTACCTAGAAACTATCAGAAGCAGTTTATTAACATCAATCCATGAGATTTTCAGGAAGAAACGGAATTGGGCAAAAATAAGTAACTGCAAACAGAATAAGGGATACCCTCCCACTGGTTTCTTAAACAGATTCAAAACTACTTTTGCTCATATTTTTGTACTTTAATGGGAAACAATAGCTGTTGATTTCATTCAAAGTTTGCAACCTTAGATATAAAACAACTGAAAGTCAATTGTGTGGGTTGGCAGACCACACCAATGGCAGACCATGTGACTGTAGCAAATCACTTTGGTGCTCATATCAGACTCCCTGCAACGGCAATAAAAGCCTTGCATAAGGACATCCACTTTTGCACTCTGCCATGCAAATGACAAAATGTTGGCGGTGGGGACTAGGCTACGATGGAGTGCAATGTACCGGGTCGCCAAATTACACAGACCATGAAAATGAGCTCCAAGAGTGAGGGAGGAGTGAGGGAACATTTTTTAGCTCTGCTGAGCTGGCCCCCTGTCTGTGGCAATGGCGTGGTTTGAATAAGTCAGGGCTGGCCTCTGTGGAGGCCACCCTTCCACCCCCTTATACATGGGGTGGCTGGTCTGTCTCTCTTCGGTACAGTCCTCAGAGTACAAGGGGAACCCCATGGGGAATAACCCCCTTGCAAAAGGATGGTCTGAGGAAGAATGAGAGCCCTTCCAGGATTCCTTGATGATTGAATCAGCATTAGCAAGATTATGGGCCTTTGAGAGGCAGGACAGAAGGGAGAAGGAAGAGGATATAATCAGAATGAGGACGGAGGAACAGAGCGGGAGGCAGCAAGAAGGGGAAGCAGGAAAGAACCAGGAACTATGGTCAGCCTTGTAGCAGCTTATCTGGAAGTTTGTTTGGAGTCAGCTTAGTTCCTGATGCATGATGTCAGGACATCATGTAGCAGCCTATCCACTAGACTGTTAGCGATGATTCCAGTGTAGGGCATAGCAGGACCACACTGTGTGTTCAAAATGGTGATATCCGACAGTATAGCACTGAGTAGTGGTAATGCATATAACTATTGTGAAGAGAAGGGTCATTGGAAGTTTGACTATTCCAACAGAATACAGCAACATTTTCCAACCTGTTCCTCAATCTGCCCCAGTTTCCCTACCCAATGCACCTATCTTTGCCACACAGAAAACACACCAACTTCTCCCAGAGAAGATTCAGGTTAGGAAAGTCTGAGAGAATATAGCCTTGTCATAAACCCTTTAAATACTATGGATCAAGGTACTTTATTCATTGTGTAATCAAAGGACTCTATGTATCTTAACTAGAGCAAACTGGACAGGCCCTTGGTGGTGCCACCTCTGTTTACATTTCTAATCACCCTATTTTGTTAGTGACTACACCCATATCTACCTCACTGAATCTGATAGCATGAAAACTTGCCTTCTTGTTAAGTGCCTCCCCCAATGAACATGTGAGGGTGAGACCTTTGTGTAAGTGAGACTTTTGTGCAAGTTAACCTGTACCATTCACTGCACACCAGTGGAGAAAATCTAGATGTCCCCTATGAAAACACAGACATTGTGCTTGTGACTCCTGCTGGCCCCAAACTGTGTAAGTATCAGCAAAGGTCACATTGATTTGTTATCTTAAGTCCCTGATTAACTTTGGTCCCAGCATGACAATTAAGTAGGTTGAATGGACAGAATGCATGTGGCTCATTTGAATGTGTGTTGATCCCTCCAAAACATTACTAAATGCCCCCCATTATCCACAGCATCCAAAAGATTGGAAGGGCTGGTGACAGTCACTAACACAGTATTGTGACAGGACATTATTATCCCCACTATCAGTCTGTGCAATGCTGCCATTCTAACTGCTGAGAAACCTGTCATAGACAAACATTGGTTTGTGAAGGATGAATGTGTTGCAAATTCAGTGGTATACCCTCTTTTCCAGTATTTTCAAATACTGTCGTCATTGTTTCCTGCTGTCCTGTTTCACTGTTGTGGATCTGTGTTCTAAATTCATTTCTACATTGATCAGCCAATACTCTTGATATGTTTTGCTTTTACATGCAGAGGTTTTCAATACACCAGGACCAGACTACCACAGGGGTACATGGAATCTTCTTTTCCCCCAAAATATAAAAAAAAGATCTGAATGGCATTACGTTTCCAGGTAAATCTGTTTATGTGCAATATGTAGGTGATTTACTCCTAGACTTGCCTTCTTACACAGTAGCACACACTAGAACATTTAAGAGCCCTAGCCACTAAAGTGCACAAATCCTGCAAACAAAAGCTACAACAATTTTAGACAGGAGTACATTATTTGGTACACAATATTTCTACAGGAGCTGACATTTGACAGACACCCATGTTGTGCGATTCATAAAAACATCAAGACTTACCACTATCACCCAGATGAGAAAAGTTTTTGGAATAACTGGATATTGCTAACAATGGATATTAGTTTATGCTGCTCTGTTTAACCCATTACAGGATCACATGGAGTTAAATACTCCTGAACATTCAACATGGTACCATGATACAGACAAATCATTAAACATGTTCTTAGATTGCACCAGATTGGGATTTTCTTGATTACAAGAATTGTGTACACTCTTCTGTCATGAATGAGAGGTTTTGTACTGTAGATGTGCTGAAACGAGAACATGTGGATAAACATCACATATTAGCACATGCAATAGCCCCTGTTTTGTGTTTCCAAATAACTGTTGTGCTACCACACACTGCCACAGCATTGTTGATTAAAAACCTGTCCACTTTCCTTCTTACAAAGTGTGAACTGATTCTGCTAAACAATTCTCGTGTTACTCTGACTTGCTGGCTTCTTCTCAGTCCTGCCTCTTTATTGCTAAGATCAATTGACAGAAAGCCACTTGACTGTATTTGTGTTACCTCACTCCTAAATAACCCGGAAAAAGGTCCCCTCGATGTATCCTTAAATAACATTTTCTTATTTATTTTGTAGATTGTTAATACCTGCATGATAAATGCTTGGTTATGCATTTAATGGACTGTAATGGAAAGTGCACAACTTCCTAAGTTCATCTCTGCTTAGATATATGAACGTGTTGCTTTAGCGAGAACATGAACATTAGCAAATAAACCGTCATACAGACCAGGAGTACAAGTAATCAGATTGAAAGGTCCCAGAACTGCAGTCCTGCCCGCAATACCACCCAAGAGAGGCACCAGACAAGTTTCTGTGGATCACCGGAAACCTGCTTCAGATGGTTATGTGATGTTTCCATGCAATCATCCACTTCCAGTTGAGAAGCCCGCAGAAGAAGAAAACATGGAGATCCAACAAATGATGATGATTGGTGTGTAAGATGAGGAAGAATATGCTACTTTTGACTACAACTCCACGATTCAGGGAAGTACTGCAGGTCTGCCAATTTGGAAACAGAAAGCCTTTCTGTTTGCTAAAGTAACATAAGAGTTCTTTTGGACAGACTTTCTGAAATTGTGTTATATAATGCTGGCAATATACTTCCTTCTACTGTGGCTGAGACTCACTCTGTTTCCCATCTCACTGACTTTGGGGCATTCTTTTAGCAAGGTGTCACACAACCTGCAAGCAAAGAAGTTGTTCTAAAGCCTTTAAGTTCTTCACACATGTTATAGAAAAGAGAGATCCAAGAGCCAGGAACTCCAGCCTCAATACAAATGTTTCCGCTAATCATGGGTCATGTGTGGATGCCATCATTTAAGACGTCTAATAGCCCAGGCAAGAAGCTGCAAGTTCACACTGTTTCTGTGATTGATCAATCCAGACTGTTTGCACGCAGTAATCCTGTGTACAGAGCATATAGAGAACTGTTAAGAACTAGGCTCCAGACATTTGCCCAAAATGTGTTGTTTGATGCTTTTGATGATGTTGTAGATCTCCATGAGATGGGGTCCCATGTGTGTTATGTGCGATACTACAATGCCTTTTTACTTGTCAAACGTGAGCCCATCTGTGGCCCAAATACACTTTCTGGTAACAGTGTGCAGTGCCTTTCCAAACTGATAGTACTGAATTCCAAGCACAGTTCTCATTTATTTTACTGAGACCATACCAAGCAGGGTATTACATGTTTGAAAATCAGTATAAGTTCCCTCCAGAGCCGAACGGTGCACAGCACGTGTATGTCGCAGATTTAGTCATTTTTGGCAGACAATACTTTTCAAACATGACTGAACAAACATGGTGGGAAACTGTCCCGCTGTGGTCTACTTGGGGTCTGCAGATATGGCAAATCAAAGGTGTTCACATGTTAGACATGGCATGCAGATTCCCACATATTATGTATTTTTTCAATTATGCACAGTTCCAGACCACTTGCAGTCATAGAAACTTGAGTTTTTACCCTAACTGGAAGAGGGAAGAAGGTGAGTTCTGGAGTGCATCCCAGAGAGAAGTAAAAGAACACAATGGCACCACGCATATTGACTATGCATTAGGGAGTCCTGTTTTATGTGTGGTTCAAGAAAATGACTGCAATAAAAGAAGAGCAGGAACCAGTGTGGGCCAATACAGGGCTTGGAATTCCCATAACACTTCCCTGACACAAGCTATATCCATATGTAAGCTGTACCAAGGAATGCTTTTGTAGTATCACCTTAGTGAGGTGAAACAATCTCTAGATAACTTCATAAAAGAAGAGAATTGGACAGCTATCATGCAGTCAGTTGCTGTTCTGAGGTGCACACAGAGTGGGAGTGTCAGGAGATCACTTCCTGCACCACCTCTGACCCTAGAGTACCTTGTGTGGTGGGACAAGCGTTAAGAACAGGTACAACTTACTTATTCACAAGCAATATATCAAATCCTGCAGACTGAAAGTGTGGAAATTGACAGATGTGAACAGAAGCATTTTTCACATTTGTAAAGTCTAGTCCCATAGGGTACAATGGAAATAACTGGGAAAAAAGTAAGAAAGATATCCCTTGATAACAGACAGCCGGGTAAGATAGTCTGCAGAAACATGCAATACTGTGATACTGTAGACCTTCACGGATGCCATAGAGTACAGTGAAAGCATTTACTAACAGGTCCAGAGATCCCATTTTGAGAT
Source organism: Ambystoma mexicanum (assembly GCF_040938575.1). Taxonomy (NCBI): domain Eukaryota; kingdom Metazoa; phylum Chordata; class Amphibia; order Caudata; family Ambystomatidae; genus Ambystoma; species Ambystoma mexicanum. Next base: position 490,961,037 of record NC_090930.1, on the reverse strand, counting down.
ACAAAAAACAATCTAACATAGTTTCACATAGGAGTTCTACCACGTATGAACAAAGTGACACACTAGCTCTAGCTCTCTCGCTGTTCCAAACAGCGTCTATGACGAACCCACACATTCAGGGCCGCCATGCTACTTGATAGATATATAGCCCAGCATAAGAAGGGAAAGGGAGAGAAGGGAGCCCAGCAGACTTTCCGGTCTATTTCAAGCTGGAGGGGCTGGGGAGGAGCACAGAGCAGCAGCAGATCAGCAGCAGCATACAAGTGAGACAGCCAGTCCCAGCTAAGCAGAACTCGTCAACCCCAGAAGGAGCTGTGTCATCTGAAGCACACTCCGCTCTAAATGTGAGTGACAGGTGGCTACTTGCTGGGTGCACGGATACTGATGGTGTATAGTATATTATAGCGTAGCCTAATAAAAAATAAAGGTTACCCATGCATTTAAACAAAAACCACCACTTGTTCTATTACTTACACATCTAAACATGCTCTTTGCCTACGTTGCAATCTTGTTTATAAGTGTGATGTTATGTTATATCTGCTTTTACTTTAGCTTATTTAATGAGAATAGGAACCCTCAGAAGATAGGGGGTCATATTAAATGCATTAACATGATATCTCCTGTGTCAAGTGTATAATTCAGAGCAACACATCAGAGTGGTATCTCTTTGAGTCTACGAACTTTACAATCCCTGACTGTATATGTTTGAACATGTTGATGAGCACATGAACCAAGGCATAACTGCCTTTTAGCACTGAGGTACAGCCTAGGGTCAGTTTTGAAATGAGTGAATGATGACCAGGGGTATGTTTTCACAGCCTCAGACAAAGTGGAGATAAAAGGCTTGTGGTCATGCCTAATCATAGGCAATGAAGACCGTACATTGGGCATTGTGGGACATGAAGTCCCCAATGTACAAACCCTTTTTTCTTGCTGAACATTGCTTTTACATAAACTTACTTCACTTTCATTATTCGCTATGTTTTCAGGAGGGAATTTAAAAGGAGTCAATGATTGTAATGGAATTAAAGGAGAGTTAGCTTATCAAGACTTAAGATGGTAATGTTCCGATGTGCACATTTAATGTTCTCTTATTGCCTACAACCTTGTCACTTTAAAAACCCATTCATCAAAATGTGGGACATCACTACCCAGACTCATTGAGGTGGGGAGGCCAAGTATTACTGCCACTAATACCAATATTGCTTTTCCCAAAATGGTGATGTCAAGCGTAGTTAAAGGATGTGCCTCTGCTGTCCTTGAACACAGCCTATATTTCGTTTTCCTATAGTTTCCCAATGAGTAGACAGAACTGCAGTTTGCAACGCAGAACCCCTGCTCCCTTTCTCTAACTGAGCCCAGATTGTTTCTTCCTGAATTACTGCTGCGATTTGATAGTTATTTTTCTCTCAGTGCAAAACATCACATCAAGGTTGTCCTTAGATTTTATCTTTGTAGAATGGTATGAGATGGTACGTTTACTGGAAACCTCACAATTTTCCTCCACCTGTCTTTCTTTGCAAACAGAAGGAAATTGTCAAGTACACTGACACATATAATGTCAAAATTCCCACAATTTATTCTTAGGAAATAAAAACACTTCCACAGTTCATCTTTAGCAACAGCAATGTTTTGTCAGGAGGATTTCACAAGCCAATGTAGTGGTCTTGTCACCCCTTCTTCGCAGTCTTTAACCCCAACACAGTATTTCAACAACGTCTACCTGGTCCACTTATCTGCCAGGCCTATGACTACAAAATCCCTTGCCCTGGTTTTACTCGCCTGCCGGGACTAAAAGCTTCTACCAGTACAAAGAATATGTCTGTGGTAAAGTTAATGTCAAACAACTTAGTAAAGTCGTTTGACTTTCAACAACATCAGCAATTAATACTTCTTCTGAAAAGACATTAGACACATTGGTGCTATTTATGTGACATGCAATGCAGGTTATGCTCCTCTCCGCCTGAATACTTTTCTATCAGGAGGGCTGCTCTCCTGCCACAACAAAGTATTTTGGCTTTCAACAATATCAGTAACAACAACTTCAATTGTGGCTACTTTTTCTAGGAAAAGATTATGGTCATCTCCTTCTGAATGCTCTCTGCCAGGAGGGCAGGTCTTCTGCCACTCTTATTCTCCCAGTCTTAGAACATCCAACTGCTGATAATGGCTTTTATCACACTTTCTCTTCTTTGTCTTAGACAATGCTTGTTTGGGTATTTATCAACTATTTCCTCTTCCTCTCTTTGGCAATAGCGGTTACAATTGGTTTGCTTCTTTATGGACATCTCTTGGCCTTGGCAATATTGATTATTATTAACCTGCTTTAGCTTTGCCCGCTCTTGGTTTTGGCATTGTTGATTGCTGTTAATTTATCTTAATATCGCCCTCTCTTGGCTTTGGCATTAGTATTTTTTTGATACCTTCTATTAATATTGCCCTCATTAGGTTTTGGCAATTACATCAATCTTTGTAATTACAATTATAATCTTCTTGTCTGTTCAAAAGGTTCTTATTCTGCCTCTTTAGCTGCTTTGTGTCAGCTTGGTATGGCTTAGTCTGCCACTTTAAGCTCTTTACATTAGTTTGGTATTCAATATTTCCAATAGTGGCCATGGGGCAATTGCTGAGTGTTCCGGGGTCACACTATACTAGTGAACTCAACGGGTGCTGCATACGCATCTGCTCGCTCTGCTGCCACTGCCACTTCTGCTTCCTCCTCTTCCTGCTGCACGGTTAGCTGCTTCCCGCGCCTGTCGGGAGATGAGCATTCCTCGCTCCATGGGCACTCCGGTGCTCACCTGCTAAAGCTTCTTAGATTAATGCTTCTTGCCATGCAACCTCTGCATACAGGGCTTCCCTTCAACTTCTGCTGCCCCTGCAACATAGATTCTCTGCAATTACTTCACCTTCTGTTTTTCCTAATTGCCTGCACTTGAGAGAGCCTTTTGAGAGAGCCTTTTATACTCACCAGACCCTCTCAGGTGTGGGTCATTAGAATCACTAGACTGCACCTTGCCGGCTAGTGCCTCCAAATCCCTCTTTCTTGTCCCATTACTTTGGGCATTGTGGGACATGAAGTCCCCAATGTCCAAATTACCTTTTTCTTGCTGGACATTGTTTTTACATCAACATACTTTACTTCCATTATTGTCTACGTTTTCAGGAGGAAATTTAAAAGGAGTCAATGGTTGTTTTGGAATCAAAGGAAAGTTTGCTTTTTCAGAACCTCAGATTGTAATATTCTGATGTCCACATTTAACATTTTCTTACTGGCTACAAGAGTTCTTACCATAATAGATTTGGGCAATTTTATGATGGGGAGCTTTACGCCTAATAAGTGATTGATTAGGACAGTTTTCCTAACCCCCAGGATTAATAGCTTTGGAACAAGCATCTCACTCTGACAACAAGTCACAACATATTCTGGCATCACTGTCATATCACTGTCTTCTGAGAAAGACAAATGCTGCATCTCACCCAAAAGATTCCTCCTATTCCATTGGGGCCCTACACCTCCCAGGAGATCCTCTGGGCTAATGTCACGCTCACCTGATTCCCACGGAGGCGCAGGTCTGGCTTCGAGTGCTGATGCTTCTTCAATGGTGAAGCGCAGGAGTCTGAAGATGGACTCTCTGGCTCGCAGGAATATTCCCCTGTGCGTAAAAAGGGAGTATTACCCACTGACGGAATAATGCTCAAGCCTCCCATTCCCTTCCAACCCTCCACGATACCCTTCCTCGTGAAGTCTCTTTAAGGTCTGGAAGGATGAGTTCTCCATCCTGCTTCTGATGCAGGGGCGCGTTGAAACCCAGTTACTTCACTGGATTGAGGTTTGATGGGAGTTCAAATAAGCTTGACTATTCAGGTAAGGCGCTGTAAGAGTTCTGTAGCAAGTTCAAAAGTTCAAGCTTAATAATAATGTTCATTGTCTTATTGCAGCAAGCGCTAACGCTTATGTCTTTTTCCCCTTAGGGGCCGGGGTTCGGAATGCCAGAGATATGGCGCCGACCCGAAGTGAAACGTGCAGTTCCAGTAAATGACAGGTAAGTTCTGGATGAGCGTTCGGGTAATGTCTTTGCATTCACTCATTCAATGTCTTTGTCTTTTTTCCCCATAGGGGCCAGGGTCTGGAATGCCAGGAATTGGCAGGACCCGAAATGAAATGGGAATGACCCAACAGGTAAGTCTTAGAAGGAAACTGAGCTTTTCCTATTCCCTTCCTTCTCTCACCTTGTGTTCTTGTCTTTTTCTCTCTAGGCTCTGGGAAGTGGCTGCGGATCCGGATGATCGCTGCTGAAGATGGAGGTGCCCAGGAAAGGTGAGTGAAATGCAGCGCTGCAGCGATCGAAGCGAAATGCTTTTAAAATGATGTCTTCCCTTTCAGGATTGTCGGTGTGATGTCTCTGTGATGCAGCTTTAGCAGGTAAGGTCTTCCTTATCTCCAATTCTCTCTTAGCAGGTGACCCAGGATGCTGACAGGCGTGGCTGAAGTCCAGATGCAAGAGCTGACACGGTGAGCGTCCAGCTGCGAGGAGCAGATCAATGCGAAGCGTGAGTTGCTGATCGGGCGTGGTTTAAATAGCTTTGGAAGAAGTTCCAGGTATGTATCCTTCCACCGATCAGGTATGTATCCTTCCCCGACCACACCCAGGGGAAAGTAGCCCCACAGGTAAAGTAGTTCCATTCAGGCCTCAAGAGGGCCTGGATGTAGCAGCATGGTCTGCACCAGGTAAGTGCACATTAAAACACTTGAACACCGGACTAGCTTTATGAGCCTGGCGCCTAAGGCGCCAGGACAGGGGTCCAACATGAGCCTGGCGCATAAGGCGCCAGGACTGTGTCCAAAGGGCCCCAGCTTGGGCCCGCTGGCACTTCCCTGGGGGGAATGATGCCTGCCTCTGGGGTTGCTGGGTCGGACCTGGCTCCTTGGAGGTAGGCATCATGACAGTACCCCCCCTCAAGGCCCCTCCCAAGGTTGTTCCCTCCGGGGGTTTTGGCTTGTTCGGAAATCTCCAGTGGAACCTTTGTATTAATCGAGGTGCGTGAACATGGTTACTAGGCTCCCACGATCTCTCCTGAGGTCCATATCCCTTCCAGTCAACAAGATAGAAGAGTTTGGACTTTAACACCTTGGAGTCTAAAATGTCTTTAACTTCGAATTCTAATTCCCCATCAATTTGAACTGGGTCTGGAGGCTTGGACAGTCGGGTCCCTGGTTGTACTGGCTTCAAAAGTGATGCATGAAAAACTGGATGAATACGCATGTTAGACGGTAAATCCAGTTTAAAGGCCACGGGATTGATTATAGCCTTGATGGGATAAGGTCCTATGAATCTGGGATTGAAGGTTCGCTGGCCCTTGAGGGGTAAATGTTTCATTGCTAGCCATACCTGGTCTCCTACTTGGTAAGGAGGAGTTTTACTTCGGTGCAAATCAGCGTTTTCTTTATACTTTTTCTTGGCTTGCTGTAGATGAGTTGCAGCTTCTTTGAAGGCTCGGGTTATTGTGGAATGCAGATGATTTACTGCGGGCATTTCCAGGGTCAGAGGTGGATCTAGATCAGAGGTCCAAGGATGGTGACCATACAAAGTATAAAAAGGAGTTTGTCCGGTTCCAGAATGCACTGAATTGTTGTATGCATATTCTGCGATTCAAAGGATGTCTTTCCAATTTAACTCGGATTGGTGTAACATGCACCGAAGATATTGCTCGAGAGTCTGATTGGTTCTCTCGGTTTGTCCGTCGGTCTGGGGGTGGTGACTGGTGGATAACCGCACATCTATTTGTGCTAGTTGGCAACACTTCTTCCAAAAATGGGAGATAAATTGACTTCCACGATCAGAGACTAATATGGAAGGGAAACCATGTATGCAAACTATATTCTCCAGAAATTCCTTGGCCAAGGTGGAAGCTGAAGGCAAACATTTTAAAGGGATAAAGTGGGCCATTTTGGAGAATAGATCCACAATTACAAGGATAGTGTTGTAACCAGCACAAGGAGGCAGGTCTGTTATAAAGTCCATTGACAAGGTGTGCCATGGTGCCGGTGGAATATCCAAGGGTTGAATTAGGCCAGCTGGCCTTCTCTTTTGACCCTTGTTTTGGGCGCAAATTCCGCAAGACAATACAAAAGACTTTATGTCTTTTCTCCAAGAAGGCCACCAGAAGTGGCGTTTGATTTTTTCCTCCGTTTTAGCGATACCAAGGTGTCCTTCCATTAATGATTCATGATGATGGGCAATAACAAGTTCTTGCAATTCTTTACTAGGCAGAAACAACCGCTCCTGGAAGTAGGGTAAGTCATCCTTAACGGTGTAATGAGGACCCTTTTGACTCCATTCCAGTAAGGCTGAAGAGTCTAGAAGTTGTTTTACTTGCGTTTGGATGTCCTCAATAGTTTGCAATGAAGTTAGGCCTAAGATTCTTTGTTCAGCTATGATTGGCACAGGTTCTAAACTCGAATTGGGTTCTTCCATGCCAATCCGGGATAAGGCGTCCGCTTTACCATTCTTGCAGCCAGGGCGATAGGTAATTACAAAATCAAATTCCGCAAAGAATAGAGCCCATCGGAGTTGTCGTGAAGATTGAGCTTTGGCCGTCTTTAAATACTGTAAATTTCTGTGGTCCGTAATTACGGTGATGGTGTGTCTTGCCCCGAGAAGGTAGTGACGCCAAGCCTTGAAAGCAGATTTAATAGCCAGTAACTCTTTGTCGGTAATTGCGTAGTTGATTTCAGGAGGAGAACATTTCCTGGACCAAGAGGCCACAGGGTGTAGTTGGTTAGTTTCTGGGTCTCTTTGCGACAGGACAGCTCCCATGGCTGAACTGGATGCGTCGGTTTCCATAATGTAAGGGAGATCTGGGTGCGGGTGCTTCAATATAGGTGCAGAGGTGAATTTGGTTTTCAGGTCCTGAAAGGCTTGTTCGGCCTCAAGAGTCCATTCAAAGCGTTTGTTTTTCTTTAGGAGAGCTGTGATGGGTTGGACTGTTCGGGAAAATTCCGGGATGAATCTTCGATAGAAATTGGCGAAGCCGAGCATGCTCTGAACTCCCTTCACCGAGCTAGGAGATGGCCATTTGAGGATGGCGTCCACCTTTCGCGAGTCCATTCGGACTCCTTGAGGTGTCAGGATGAATCCGAGAAACTTTACTTCTGTGGTATGAAAAACGCATTTTTCGAGCTTTGCAGATAATCTGTGCTGGCGCAATTTCTCAAGAACTGCGGTAACATGTTTTCTGTGATCGGATTCTGAAGAAGAGTACACCAGGATGTCGTCAATATAAACAATGACACAGACGTCGATAAGTTCCCGAAGAACATCATTCATAAAGTACTGAAAGGCGGCAGGTGCTTTGCACAAACCGAAGGGCATCACCTGATATTCGAAGAGCCCAAATTTGGTGCGGAATGCAGTCTTCCATTCGTCGCCTTCTTTTATACGCACCAGGTGATAAGCTCCTCGGAGATCTAACTTGGTGTACACACAAGCGTCTTTCACCTGGTCGATAAACTCATGGATCAAGGGCAGAGGATAACGATTCTTAATCGTTATTTGATTTAGGGCGCGATAGTCTATACATGTTCTAAGGTCACCCTCTTTTTTCGGCACGAAGAACAGAGCTGAGGAGACAGGAGACTTGGACGGGCGAATAAAACCATTGGCTAGGTACTGATCTAAATACTGACGCAAATGTAGGTTCTCAGGTTCCGTAAGAGCATAAATCCTACTACAAGGTAGTTGAGCATTGGGTACCAGATCGACCTGGCAATCATAAGACCGATGGGGAGGTAACGTGTTAGCCTGTTCTTTCTGAAAAAAGTCTTGGAATTCTTGGTATTCTGACGGTAGCTGTACAGGGGTGGAAGTTGCTGAGGCTAGACCCATAACTGGATTTCTTGGGTAACAAGTTGGTTCACAATCAGGAAAACTTATCTTCTTTGCTCGCCAGTCAATTCTGGGATTATGTGTTTCTAACCAAGGAATTCCAAGAATTACTTGAAATTGTGGTGCCTTGATCACATCAAACACGATTGCTTCCCGATGTCCATCCTGACCCACCAGTGTCATTTCAACAGTGGAATGCGTTACAGGCCCTGAGGCTATTTCGGTTCCATCTACTGTAGTAATAACATCTTGGGTTACTTTCGGGCGGAGAGGGAGCTTAATCCTGGCAGCCAATTCACGGTCTATGTAATTTCCAATAGCTCCACTGTCGATGTATGCTTTTATAGCATGCAACAGCTGAGGCTGTTTTGGGTCCACGAGCACCATTGGCATGACAAAATGCGAGGTCAAAGAGTTTGTTTTCAAGCTCGGCAAGCGGACCCCTACGCTTGTCGGGCTAGGTCGTTTCCCGAATCAGGTGTCAAAAAATCGTTATCAGTGGCTCCAACCACCTTCTTAGGTGGTTTAACCAGACAATTCCGAAGAAAGTGACCGGAAGTCCCGCAATACAGACAAAGTTGCATTTGCCGCCTTCTCTCTCTTTCCTTCTGCGTTAATGGTCCTTTAACACCGCCGATTTGCATAGGTTCGGATACGTCGGTACTCTTGGAGTTAGCGTGGGTTTTGATCGGTACTCGGGTTTCGTACTTGAACCGATCTGCTTTTCTATTTTGAAGTCTGTGATCAAGTTGAACCACCAAGTCTATGTAGTCTGCGCAGACCTGGGGTGGATCTACTATCTGAGCTAGAACATCCTTAAGCTCTCCGCGCAGGCCTCGATGAAACAATGTGATCCTTTTGTTTTCTGGCCATCCAGTTTCCACAACCAGTCTATTAAAGGTGGCAACGTAGGACAGGAGATCCTGATTACCTTGTCGTAAGGATAGCAGTTCGTTATCAAGGGCCTGTCCTTGAGAATGTCGAGCAAACAATCTTTCCATGCTGGCCTGGAAACCCTGAAAATTCTGGAGAATGGGATCATCCTGATTTACCAATGGAATAGACCAATCGGCAGCACTGCCCCTGAGGTAAGATAGTATAAAGGCTACCTTGGTCTGGTCGTTAGGGAAGGCCCCGGATTTGCATAGAAAGTTAAACGACATTGGTTCATAAAGACGGCATATTTCTTGGGATCCCCCGCAAAACGTTCAGGCGGGGCCAAAGGCATGTGTGCAGGTAGATTGATTTGTACCGGGTTATTCAAACCCATTGATGTGGAAGTACCTCCGGAATTAGGTAAAGGAGTGTGCCCTGCCTGGGCCTGCAATAACCTTTTGGCCAGGTCATCTGTTCTTCCCTTGGATAGGATCAGTTCTCTTTTGAGAGCGTTAGTCTCCTGGCGGGCTGAGCGCACTTCTGCCCGTAATTCCCCCAAAAGCTGGGCCAGCTGATCTGTCTCGGAAGTCTCCATAGCGCCCGGGTGGGAAATTGTGGGTAGGCTTCGCATTCTGTCACGCTCACCTGATTCCCACGTAGGCGCAGGTCTGGCTTCGAGTGCTGATGCTTCTTCAATGGTGAAGCGCAGGACTCTGAAGATGGACTCTCTGGCTCGCAGGAATATTCCCCTGTGCGTGAAAAGGGAGTATTACCCACAGATGGAATAATGCTCAAGCCTCCCACTCCCTTCCAACCCTCCACGATACCCTTCCTCGATTCCCCGTGAAGTCTCACCTTAGGGTCTGGAAGGATGAGTTCTCCATCCTGCTTCTGATGCAGGGGCGCGTTGAAACCCAGTTACTTCACTGGATTGAGGTTTGATGGGAGTTCAAATAAGCTTGACTATTCAGGTAAGGCGCTGTAAGAGTTCTGTAGCAAGTTCAAAAGTTCAAGCTTAATAATAATGTTCATTGTCTTATTGCAGCAAGCGCTAACGCTTATGTCTTTTTCCCCTTAGGGGCCGGGGTTCGGAATGCCGGAGATATGGCACCGACCCGAAGTGAAACGTGCAGTTCCAGTAAATGACAGGTAAATTCTGGATGAGCGTTCGGGTAATGTCTTTGCATTCGCTCATTCAATGTCTTTGTCTTTTTCCCCATAGGGGCCGGGGTCCGGAATGCCAGGAAGCGGCAGGACCCGAAATGAAATGGGAATGACCCAACAGGTAAGTCTTAGAAGGAAACTGAGCTTTTCCTATTCCCTTCCTTCTCTCACCTTGTGTTCTTGTCTTTTTCTCTCTAGGCTCTGGGAAGTGGCTGCGGATCCGGATGATCGCTGCTGAAGATGGAGGTGCCCAGGAAAGGTGAGTGAAATGCAGCGCTGCAGCGATCGAAGCGAAATGCTTTTAAAATGATGTCTTCCCTTTCAGGATTGTCGGTGTGATGTCTCTGTGATGCAGCTTTAGCAGGTAAGGTCTTCCTTCTCTCCAATTCTCTCTTAGCAGGTGACCCAGTATGCTGACAGGCGTGGCTGAAGTCCAGATGCAGGAGCTGACGCGGTGAGCGTCCAGCTGCGAGAAGCAGAACAACGCGAAGCGTGAGTTGCTGATCGGGCGTGGTTTAAATAGCTTTGGAAGAAGTTCCAGGTATGTATCCTTCCACCGATCAGGTATGTATCCTTCCCCGACCACACCCAGGGGAAAGTAGTCCCACAGGTAAAGTAGTTCCATTCAGGCCTCAAGAGGGCCTGGATGTAGCAGCATGGTCTGCACCAGGTAAGTGCACATTAAAACACTTGAACACTTGACTAGCTTTATGAGCCTGGCGCCTAAGGCGCCAGGACAGGGGTCCAACATGAGCCTGGCGCCTAAGGCACCAGTACTGTGTCCAAAGGGCCCCAGCTTGGGCCCGCTGGCACTTCCCTGGGGGGAATGATGCCTGCCTCTGTGGTTGCTGGGTCGGACCTGGCTCCTTGGAGGTAGGCATCATGACAGCTAATACCACCCCCAAGGTTAGGATCAGGTGTCAGCTGCCTTCCGCTGACCTCCTGGGAGGAGACTTTATGTAGGATCATTGTGAGGACTCTGCAGGATTCATCACAAGGCATTCCTCATGTTGGAGATAGCTTGGGAACCCTGCCACACACCCATTATTCTTTGGAGGAATTGGTTGTCATTGACTTGTAATTATTTTGTGCAGCGATAACCCCAGGTGCCCTCATCATATGCATTCAACGGCACTGCTTTTTCTCTGTAGATGTGAGTGTTGTAGTCTATTTTCTTCCTATAGCTTACAATTGGTCTGTTTTTCTGTGATGCTTCAAATATGTAGATTGCATCTATGATCTCGGGAAATGTTAACAGCAAGGTAGGAAGAAAAGAGCTCAACCAGTCCATTTTCCTACCTTGAATCATTACTGCATTGCCAACCAGTTCACAATATTAGCACAGAACAATTCAAGTATACATATTCAATCCCAAAGCCAATTAAACGTTTCCCAATTTCACAATACAAATTGTCAACTGGCTTTCTTCTGAATGCCTTTAACACACACCACATCTATCACTTCTTACTTTTCACACCCATTCAACGCATTTATTACACCTTCCTCACACACACACACGCACACCCCATCAACCTCCAAACACATATATTTCTTGAACCAAAAATACATCAAAAACATAACCAATCCAATCAATACCAAACCCCTCACCCAAATCTACCTTAACACAACAGAAACATCTATTTCCAAATAAATTACTGCTAAATAGCACAATAATTCTTTCTTATTTTTCATAAATCATAAAATGTAATCACTTCTGCGAAATGTGGTACCTTATTTATCACCAAAAATTACTCCACATCAATATGTCAACACTAATCTACTCTCAACGTCATCTTTCCTCTCAATGGAGGAACTCCCCTTCCTTAATCCACATGCACTAGTCTACTACAATACTACACTTCGTATGAAGTAATTGCCGAAGTTTCCATAAACCATTATGCCCCGCCATCTCTCTCTACCTCAACAGAGATCCCATTTTTCAATCTACTTGCACTACTCCACAAAGAGTATCGCTTCCTGCTGTGTGCGCTTATCTAGAAAATATACAACAACAGCTAAATGCTGTGAATGCAAATTCACATTTTGAATTCAATGGGCCTCATTGTAAGTATAGTGGTCCGGTAACAATGGTGCCGCTAAGCTACCGGCACCGTTGTTACCAGAACGGCACACACTGAGTTCTGACCTGGCAGGTGGCACGGCACCCGGCCGCAGACTTTGACGGAAGCACCGGCACTGTTGCAAACAGTGACGTGCTTCCGTCCTCCCCATTCCCATTGAGTCACGACTCAATGGGAATGGGGAGTAATTTTTCCGGCGCTTGTCAATGGGGAATTACCGGGTCCGCCGGGCTGTAATGCCCCGGTAATTCCCCTTTGCCAGGTGTCAAAAGAACACGACTCCGGTGACCGCCGTGCTGTTTTTACCGGCATGGCTGCCGCTGAGGTCCTAATGAGGCCCAATGTTCCAGTAATCCCTTTGCATATTCCTTGTTTACCTTTGCCGACACGTGTTTCGACCCTCGGTTGTTCTCAATGCATGGCTATGCACAATATATCAATATACAAAATACAACAATCAAGATTGAAAAAAAGCAAACTAAAGAAATAATATCCAATGCACAATCAGATTGGGTTCCATTAACAAGAAGCAATCATTGTTGGTTGACATTACCATTTGTCCAGAATAGTTGATTCAAATTTTGTCAGGCGAATTTGACGAAGGACAACAAAATAGTTTGTACATGAAATTACAACAATCTCAATGCAAAATGATAAAGTATAAATTGAATAAACTTTGGTACATAGTGCTGGTGATATACTTGAAGGATACGTCTCCAATGTGTAACTTCTCATACCATTATGAGACACGCAGATAGTTGTGAGTGATGTGGGTTGCATGAGTTCATGTAACAGATAGTCGTAATGATTAACACAACTTGTTTAAATCTCAAAGTACAGTATAACCTGAGGAGGAAGTCCCACCCTGATGCAACTAAGACAAATACGCAACTAAGACATGTTCATAATGATATATCGAGCCTGATAGCACAAATCATTGTTATTGCATCTATAAAGTAAGAGCTGACATGCATATTAATGGAGTTGAAGTGGATTGTGGTATTAGTTAATAATGGAGCCGTTGTTAATTGTCACCCCATTTGTGAATGGCATGCTGTATTATTGATGACAGTATCAAGATTACTCACTACTGTTGTATAATAAAGATACATCTTTGCTGCAGTGATGGAGTAGCATTGTTGCTATTGATGATTCTAAATAAATATTTCATTGTAATGGTGTTAATTTATTAATATCTTCATACTGTTGTGCAATAGCAGTATTCAAATCGAATTGCCTTACTCTGTTTTCAGGTTGTCTAGATGATAAGGCAGTTTGGTCTGTTCTTAGGAAAGGTACCCAAACTAATTGTGCTACTCAATAATGTAAAGAGAAAAAGGACACATTTACAAAATCAAATACCACACTGTGACTTGTGCTTTCATGCAAGGGTGCACTCACGTGTCTGTCAATCCTCCAACTCCTTCAATGCTGGACCTCTCCTAATTGCCTGGGACACATGGCCACGCCCAAGGAATCAGGCAGACATTTCGGGAACTCAGCATCTCCTCTGCCTTCTCGGTTGTGTGCACTCAAACTGGTCTCTGTGGCGTTGCCTCGTCGCGGCATGCAGTGGAGAGCACTCAGCTCCTCAGGTTCTGGCAGACCTTTCTGGAGCATCCAAAATGCAGAGTTAAGGCACTCCCAACAAAAGGTAAAAAAACAGGGTTTAAAAGTAGTCCACAAAAACTCAAAAAGGAGTGCACCGCATGCAGGAAAAAGACTAAATGTATTGGTACACTGTGGCTGCGAAGATCAAGAAGACAAGACAACTTCAACAAACCCCTTGCGGGCCCAACATTCTATGGGAACATTAACATATGTTAATAAATGTGTAACAAAAACATCAGTCTAGCCGAGATCATCACCAGCCCACATCACCAGCCACTTAAACCCCCTATCCATCTCTATACATCAATATACACCTATACACCCCTATACATCTCTGTACATTGGTAAAGAACTACTGCCGGCTTCCATCTCCTCATCAAAAGATCACCACCCACCCCACATAGTCAACCCCAGCTTTGATCAGCTCAAAAAATGCACCAATCCTATCTGAGCAAAACATTTCCATAAAGGGCTTCATTTCAATTGGGCCCCACTTCCTCGGACAATTGGGGCTGCAATGTCCCTCCATACTGGAACAATGGGTAATGAAGCAACATGGCACACATATTCATTCCCTGGTCCCACCATCTGCTCCTGCTCACCGCATAGTTCCCTATCTAGTTACATGTTGCCAGCACTGGTACACTGACGGCTAGAACTCTTTCTATGATGAATGGCCCTAATTTACCCATATTATTCAGTATTTTTATTATTGTGGCTGGCTGGGAACGCTTGCAGCCATCACAAACATTATGTATTTCTTTTCAATCTGATGAGACAGTACTTGCTGCCTGGTTCCAGGTATTCGTCCCATGAGAAACCCTTCCCTTGCACTAAAGAGCTGGCAATTACCTCACACTCCTCCCCATCGGCCCTTGGACTTTCAGCCTGTTTGCAGGGCGAGACAAAATTCAAGCAAGTGCTTCCAGCTAACCACTATGACCCAATACACTACAATAACAGCTTAGTGCCTCTGCTTGAGCCCTGTTCCAAAAAATGGCAGAGCTGTTGCTCCTAGCACCTATCATCCTTATGAACACAAGGCCTAATAATGCAGTGTCATACACTTTGTACTATGTGTTCTAAACCTAACACAAATAATAGTTGCTCATGCCCTCATATGCATGAAAATAAAGACATGGTAAGCTATGCTTTTGTGCAAAAAATAAAAACATGGTGAGTTGGTTGTATATGGGTGTATGTGCCGTACAGCTTTTGTCCAGCTGCCATGCAACTCGGAAGAATGTGAAGTCCTGCACTGTACTGCGGGTAGGTGTGACACCCAATGTGCTGTGTGTTCTTTATGGTGTATAATGTATAATGTACGCTGGAATATGGCGCCATGCACCAGGTACTTTCTGCAATCCTGTCAAGCAAGCAAGGGGTTAGAATTCTAGTGTCATGCAATGTGCTGTGGGTCATGCTCAAACGTGGACAATGTGCAACATAAAATATGATATGATGCACCCTCTCTATTAGGTGAAGTGCATGCAGCAAATTACAATGTTATGTGCCACAGTCCTGGTAAAAGAAAAATGTCCTAATGCAAACACTACCTGTGTTATGTACAAAATAAAAAGCAAAATGGAATCACTACCTGTGTTATATAAAAACCAAAAGCAAAAAAAATAATACAAATATCCCACTATGTGCCATGTTGTCGCTTTTCAGTTTCAAACTGTGCTCATGAGCCCTACACTGTTCACGTGGCCCTGATGCCCTGTTAGATGATCTTCTTCTGGGCGTACCTCCACCCACGCGGGGGGAGATGCACCTGCATCTGAACAGAGGAAAAAGAGAACATGCTGTACTCCCCCCTACTGTGACATCACAGAAGTTGATAATGAACAGGGTGCCCAGTTGTATTGTGTCTATGTGTTTAACATTTCCAACAAAAGTTAACCATATTTATTTTTGGCCGATTTTGTCAGTTTGTATCCACATTTATATTTTTGCTTTGTAAAAAATTAAAAACAACTATTATTTTGCCACATTTGCATGAAAAATGTACATTAGCACTTGGATTCCTCTAATAGCACTTGGATTCCTCTAATATGACATTCACGGAGCTGTGCTCCTGCAGATACGCCATGCTGCTTTATCAACTTTAATGCAAATGTGGTAATGTTTCTTTAAGAAAACATATAGGATGTGCAGGGAGCTGGACTCCTGCACATTGAGGCAAGCACTGCTACAAATGGGAACATTTCCACTCTAGAAGCAAACCTGCATCTGCTGCTCCCCACCAGAGCTTTAAACATCTTTAAATGGAAATCAGTCTTGCTTGCATCAATTCAGAAAAGGTGTATCATTTATTTATTTTGTATTTGTAATTTAAGTATAGAAGCACAGAAAAATGCATAACATTACTTTACACAATGAACAATCCTAAAATGTAACATGCAAACAGAACAGGAGTGGCAGAAAGTTAATATTGTTAAAGCTTTTCAAAATGTACATTAACAACAAGTCTGGGAGAAAATGATTCATTGTCACATTTTAAAATGAATATTTTGTTCTCTACATTGCTCATTAATCTATAACACAGAGGTGAAGAGGGAGCAGGATAAAAAAAAGGAGAGAGGAAAAGATAGAGAGGCAGACAACCAGATGACTGTCTGAACTAAAAATAACTTGCCTGTACTATATAACTCGATTGAACCTGGCCAAATGGCCACGCAGCTTCTTTTTCTGCTATGAACATTGCATTCTCTAAACTTGACAGCAAAACCAGAATCTCCCGCCAAGTATCCAATCTCGGCCTGTTTCTTGTTTTATAGATTTATTGCAGCCATGCAAGGGTTCCATTTTGACGCAAGTAACAGGTCAGAGGACCAACAAACATTCCGAATCTAGTACGTTTATAACTTATTTGTGATTTGTAAACAATACATAACTAAACGCGGCTGTAAACTTACACAGCGACACACACACGTAGACACACACACACACATTCCCAGGACCAATGGTGCCCTTTCTCAGACCTCTAACCAAGCCCACCAGCTGTGGAGCAGAATCTCACCGAATTGGGCGCTACACCTACCTCAACAAAAACAGCTTAATGCACTCCGTTATGCTCCTTTTCCTAATCTCACCATATGAATGACCTCCATCTTTTTAGTTTAATAAGGAGCACACTGTGCTTTTTGCCTGGTGTTTATTGCCTGGAATGAAGTAATTTTGCAGATGCGGAACAGGCACAAAGGGAAAGTCATGTCAAGATGTGATTTATGTTAGTTATCTCGGTCGAGCAGCCCGGGTGATCAACGAAATGTCAGACAGGCCCAACCACATTCATGACGGACTGAATGAATGAATGAATGGCAGTGAATTGTGCCTCTTAAGTCTTCAATAAAAAGGCAACCTGACGGCTCTGTCTTCTTTAATGTTTGCAATATGGACAGCTGACTACCAGTTCTTTCCTTGGATGTTGTCTGGCACTGAGTTTCCTGCCAGTCTTAATATTACTATGGTTTGTATAAATTCTGAGCAGCATTTCATGCACTCCAATGCAGCTCTAGCACAGGGCAGGACCATGTGCACCCAGGTAATGGATGTGGTTGGCAGGGACAAAGGCCTCTATGTCAGAGAACCCATGTTAGCAGCACACTTCGCTGCTAGAAAAATGCAATTGTTAGGTAGCAGATAGTTAATTATTCATACATCTATTTAGTGGGGTTTTATAAGGCACATAATAGGGAACTGCTTCGAAGTGCTAGATGAGAGACAGAGGTGGCGATAGGAGGGGGAGATAGTGGGAGAAAAGGAGAAAGAGGTTCAGAGAAGGGTCAGGGATGAAGGGATCATTCTAAAATGATCTAAAAGTGGGATTCCAGGAAACTTGAGAAATGTTTTTTTTGTTGTCATGCTAAATTACATAGCTGAATTTCTTTAGGCAATGGTGAAATCCCCAGACTTTTATGGTAGAATGTTGTCCAAATGGTAGTGTCAGATATTTAATAAATACAAGTATAATTCTGCCAAGTTGCATCCCCTGATTTAACACTATTTTATTTAATGAATAATTTAGGGGACCGAAGGTGGTCCCCTAAATGTGCGCTGGGGAAGTCACTAACAATGTTATACAATGTATGGTGTGTTGCATTACAATCTATAGGGTTGGGTTGGGTTTCGGGAAGTGATACCTTCATTTTAGAATGGTTTCTTGGTACCACATAGGAAAGCCCTTTTAAGAATGTCTGTAATCAGACGTATCCCCCGAACCCCCACTTCATTTCAGCGATAGCACCTATTTAATACAGGGTCCTCCCCCTTCTGTGAAAAATATTAGTGAGGTTTCAAAGTTCATTTAAAATTGCATCATTTTCTAGGGAAAAGGAAGAAGCCCCGCTAAGGTCTCTTTAACCCCAGTAGGACTATATGAGATACCCAATACATATTTTATTTTATTTAATTGTTTTAATTTTTATTGTGCATTTAGTTAATTACAAAACTTTAAGCACATCAAATAAGGAAATAAAAAAGCAGATACACATTCAAATTTCATCAGTGTCGCAATAAGAGATAAAAGAAGAAAACATACATAATTATTTACAATGCATAAAAGTACTTTCAAATGTGTACAATATTCAATTTTCATAGATTATCAATACATTTGAATGTGCAAAATAATCAAATGTCTTCAAAGCTTCTTTACATACTGCAAAGGCTGTTACAGTTGAAACTATAGTCTCCACCCCTCATTGACCAAAATTGGTCATAAAGAATATTTTGGATTTTTGTTACATACCCCGTGTAGCCTTTCGTATATCAAATTGCCAGATCAGGACATGCCGTTAATATGTGACGTCTAGCCTTAACTTCTTTGTGTCAAAGCCGGCATAAACAATGGAAAAATGGGATGTTTTGTCATGTGCCCATGAACTCTTTAGTAGGGAGTACATTTAAACATAAATACAGTATAAAACGTTTTAGTTCAATTGTGCAAAATTTAGACAAATAGCTGCTAGGTATGTAGAAAGGCAAACTCTGGTGTGAGTATTCCTTATATCTTTTCCTACTATGCAACTTGTCTATATTTCTGACTCTGTCCCACAGTATCGATGTATTCCTTATTATCGTTTCAAAATTGGGCATGGAGCCAAAGATGTCAGGATCAATGTCCAGCTCTGCTAGATGTGCCATCGCCATCGATTTCAGTTCCATGAAGAAGACGTTCTTTCCACCGTCATCAATTTGTTTGCCCAACAGCTGTAGCAAGCCCTTTTAGTTTCTATTTGTTTTCAGGAGTTTAGCAAATAGCAATTTTCTCTGTACACACCACCTAGTCATTAGTGAAGGCAAACCAAATTCCAACCTTAGTCCCTCAACTGGCACTGAGTTGGGTACATTTATAATCATACAAAGCAATTTGCCTTCAAGTCTGTCAAGCCAAGGAACGTGTGTACTAGGTAACACATTAAGTTCGTATAAAATGGTGGGTATAATGCTAATGTGGTAGATGTCTAAAAAAAACCTCAATATTATGTCCTCCACGTTGCACTATGTAATTCTTCAAGACCACCCATTTTTACCAAATTATCGCTGCAATAATTTCTTGTAAGAAGATTCAATCCAGCACTACAGCCAAGTCAATGCCTAGCCTGGGATACTGAATGAAAAACCCTTATTGATATATCTTTATGTCCAGGTTCATATTCTGGATGACAACCCCTGTATAACACCCCTCTCTTAGAATCCCCCTGACCGCACTGAGCCAAGAAGTAGATCTGTTTTGCAAGTTTAAAAGGTTTATTTGAAAAAAAATTAAACAGTATATATATATCACACTTTTATAATGAATTAATAATTGAATATCACACTTAATCTGAGCAGTAATCAATAATGGATAGTCTGGCACTAGCACACTTCTTTATAATCAATGATGAGTGGGTATAGGATGGATAAGATAGCAACAATACTTTTATGGTTTCAAATAGATGCAATGTGGAATGAAAATGCAGTACAGAAAATAACGTGATAGGATTTCAGCAAAAGACAATGTAATCACTTTCTTGGACAATTCACCCCCCCCCCTTTATGCAATGTAAGGAGATGAAGATGAGAGCACACAGTTCTTAGGAATGCAATCAAATAGAATTCAGTTCAATTCCCCCCCAGCAGCTTATACAACAGATAGGAATTTTGAAACACAGGCAAAATGCTTTGAATATGGTGACAATGCAGTGAGAAATATGCTGAAAATGCTTTTAATTCCCTTCAGGAGGTTCAGGGTGAGTGGTATCTAGTTAATATTAGTTCAGGCTCACTCTAGCAATGATTCAGGGATGGTTCTTAGGAGGCAAACGAAATTTTAGCAGTTCAGGCAAAAGCTGCTGCTTTTTACAGGTGGCTGAAATCAGGCCAAATCGCAAATCGCGGTAGCAAGTCGGTTCCAGGTTCTTTGGAAAGCCTAGATTCTTAGCTTTCAGAGGAAAGTTAAATCAAGTTCCTAGCACAAACTGTTACGGAGTTATGACCGATTTTGTGAAGGTTGTTTTTCGGATTTGAAATTGTAAAAGTTCAAAGCGACAGGTTACAGCTTGCAGCTAGAAAATGACAGGTGACAGTTCTACTCAGGTTAAATAGATTGAATTATACTATATTAAACTAAGGGATATGTTCTGAGTTTTGCTGAGTACTCACAAGAGATTTTGGACAGGAATGCGACTTTGTCACGGATCAGGTCACTGCGCACAGCACTTCACAGCGATCTGGTCTCCGGTTCCGAGTACAGCTCTGCTTTCTGGGTCACCGGCACTGCTCCTGGATCTTGGGTTCTGCTGGTCTGGTCTAGCACCGGTCTGCACGGCTCCTGGTCCTGCTTTCTCCGGACACAGCGCTGATCTGCACGGCTCCTGGACACTGCTACCGGTCCTGGCAATGTTCTAGGCAGGGAATTCAAACAGCTCACCCGACTGTTGATAGTTGGTTAGGTTTGCTGGATGCTGAGGCCTGCTGAGAAGAGTTCTCATCTGTGGGTTTAGGCCCTTACTTTGAGTTCTGGATCAAGTTCTTTGGAGTTTTAAAGTCTAAGTGTTGGATCTGGTGCCTTCTGGATGTTGTGTGGTCCGGCAGAGCGCGTTGCAGCAAATGGATTTCAATCCCCCCACCTGGGTTTCAATGTTCCTTTTATATGTTTTGAAAGTGGGTGTGTGCGCAGCATCACTAATCCAGCCCCTCTCTCAATTTATCATTGGTCAAGCTTTCCTTTCTCTCTTGATTGGGGGAAAGAAGTGGAGTGTCAGAGCAATGTCATTATATGGCCTGCAGAAAGGACACTCCCCTGTCAAATTGCACACAAATCTATATTTGATCAAAATACACATTTCTCAAATACATAGTGGTGTGTCATTGCATGTACATATTACCTATCACTTAAGGTAGTCTCTGTCCCAAATCTGCTCTTCCTGAGGGCTTGCATTAAAAAATGGCAACTTATTTTCGATTTTAGTGGGTTATGCAACCTCGGTTCTTCATTAAAAGTTATACACATATATACAGGCTGTCCATACCTACTCCAGTAAATTCCCATATCTCTAGCTTAAATACAGTGTCTGTGGTGTCAATAAATAGCGGGGTTTTGCCCCAGAACATCACACAAATTGGAGTTTGGGCTTGAATCGAAGGTACATTTTTTAAATTAAGGCTCTCAAAGTTATACATTCCTGTCATTTGATTACAAAGAGTTATCAGTATTTTTATAAACTGTATTTTTACTGCAATTCAGCTCTCAGAGCGTTAGTCTCCTCCTCCTAGAAATTTGGGTGGGTCAGAAACCATGCCTCTGCTGGCAGGCAGGCCTTTGTTGACAGGAAACAGTCAAAATCAACATATTCTATTCAAGTGCAAGAGCCTACTGTGTGGTCTCCAGGAGGCTGCCAGCCAGTCTGCCTTCTATCAATCAAGAGGTCATGTGAGATTCTAACTCCTGGTGTGAATCTCTGGAGGTGAGAGGTTTCCCAGCCTTTTGGCCTGTTAATCAAATCAGATTGTCTTCTGGGAACAGCATGTGGTTAAGATTTTAATTAATTCCCAGCCTTTGATGTAAAGGCCTCTCCTGCAACTCCTGACATGCAGTTTCCCTGTCAGAGTTTAGACCGCTAGCGCCGCCTTGAGGTATTTATCGGTACTGTGTCCATTTTTTGGATCAGTCTTGAATTAATGCATTCCAAACAAGAGATTTTACATGGAAGTATATTATCCAGGTTCAGCACATGGCACTGGTGTGGTTCTGCAGTAAAATAATGTTGTGCCCGTTGAAGGAATGAATTCCCAATAGTTGTGGGTTGCTTTTGGCAATCAGCATTGCCCCTTTTGCAATGGTTTCAGGCTACTGTGTGGGTAGCCCAATGGTGGTTTTAGGCAGTGCCCTCCTGTGCTCACAACATAGGCAAAAATGGGTGGCAGCCTATTCTTCATGCATTTCCCTGTGCATTTTCTGGGAAGTTCTGGCCATCATGATGTTTTCCATGCCAGTACTGCACAGTTTTCCTATTCTGGCGTACATGTGGGCTTTTTGGCCATCTTGGATTTTCTAAGCCCACAGCACCAAATGTTGCAGCATGATAGCTCAAACGTGGGTCAGGACACCCAACAAAGCCCCCCCACGTGACTGCACTTTGAATTTGAGTCGATGGGGAGTCGAGTGCACAGGAGGTTTTGACCCACGTTTGGTATGTCCGCATAATCTTCTTCCAATTCTGCAATGGCACAGTTCAGCATCTTTTCCTCCCTCCAGTCGATCAATCAGTTCTCCTTGCTGGTCCTGATGGGAGGATTGGGCGGTACCCCGGGCCCCTCGGGTCTCTGCTCCCGGTCTCCAGATCGTCCTCCTTGGCCAGTCTCCAGGTTTTCTTTCTCCTAGGACGACAAAGGAAGAGCGGCCATACGTATTCATGGACATTTCTCCCCCACCATTGATATAGTGGGGTGGCATATATATTTTAGAACTCAACAGATATGAACATGCACATTTTTTAAAATTAAGAGACAGGAACACATAAACTTGAGAAACACATAATTTGATAAGCTATATGTAGGATCTTTTAGGGTTGGAATTGAATTACTCTGGAGCGGTACCCTCTGGGATTACCGAGGACTCCAGTTGCTGCAAAGTGTGCCTGGGATGGCAACACTTCAACTGGTTTATGTGGACCCACTTGTCTTTCCCCTCTGCCAAACCGCCTTTGGGGATGCGGATCTTGTAGGCCACAGGGGAGATCTTGTCTATAATCTCAAAGGGTCCCTTCCATGTAGGCAAGAATTTTCGCTGTTTGGCCTGGTTCCTTTGGAAATTGTATAGATAGGCCCGATCACCCACCTTATATTCCTTTCGGGTAGTTTTTAAATCATAGTGGGTCTTCATGCTTTCGGCTGATCTTTCTAGATTCCGCTGAGCATAGGCAAAAGCATGCTGAAGGTGTTTCCTTAAATTCTCCACATACTCATGAGTTGTGGAGGCATTTATCAACGTTTGCTCTTGGGTTCTGTAGAGCAAATGCTGAGGAAGCACCATCTTGCGTCCAGTCATCAACTCAAATGGTGACATTTTGGTTGCAGATGAAGGGGTAGATCTGATGATCATTAGGACCAGAGGTAATCGGATATCCCAACTTGGCCCAGAATCTGCCACAAACTTTTTTAAGATGCTCACAATTGTCCGGTTGTAGCGTTCCACTGCTCCAGAAGAAGCTGGCCGGTAAGCAATGTGTAGCTTTCTCTTGACCCCCAGTATCTCCCACATCTTTGTCATCATTTCACTGGTGAAGTGGCTACCTCTGTCTGACTCAATCCTTTGAGGTAGACCAAAACGGGAAAAGATGTGGTTAATCATCAAGGCAGCTGCCGTTTCTGCCTTGCAGTTTGGGGCTGGGAGACATTCCACCCACTTGGTAAACAAGCATGTCACAGTCAACATGTACTTATTCCCCCTAGCGGAGCGAATCTTGGGGCCTACAAAGTCGATTTGTAAATCTGACCATGGGAGTGTCATTCCCCTCTTTTGGAGAGGCGCCCGGTGTGTGAGGGATGTTGGCTGAAATTGTGCACACACAAGACAACCCTTCAAATATTGGTTGAGGTCCTGGCCCATGTGTGGCCAGTAGGCAACCTCTCTTAAGATCTCAAGTGTTGTATGAAACCCCCTATGACCGGCGGTAGCCGCATCATGGGCGTGACTTAACATCAGGCTTCGGAAGGAGGTAGGAACCACCCACTGATCATGGCAAGCTTGGGATTTCCTTACCAACAAACTGTCTTGGATCCGGAACATTTTTGGACATTTCATCAACATTCTAAGATCCTCTTTCCCGTTGTAATCGGTATCCGTCAGGGGAAAGTTCTCAGGGTCCTCAATGTGTTGGTAAAATTTACCAATTATTGTATCCCCCTTCTGAGCGGTAATCAAATCAGCATCAGGGGTCTCCTTACTCCATTGTGCAATTGAAAGATCATTGTGAGCATTTGTCTGGGACCTAGTGATAGCAGTGACCTGGATTTCCCCCAACAGGGACTCAATCTCAATTAGATCCCCTTGGATGGCCCCGGTTTTGGCCAACTGATCAGCTAAGTCATTTCCAGTTTTGTCTGGTCCCTCTACTTTGGAATGACCCTTGATCTTTTTCCAATAGATGGTCATCTCATTCGAGGTGACCAGATCATCAATGTTTTGGATCAACTTCCCATATTTCAAGGGTTTGTTGTTAGCACATAACATGCCTCTGGTTTTCCAATTAACCAGGTGCTCCACGAACCCGTTCCGTACATAATCAGAATCTGTGATTATGACCAGTTCGTGGAGTTGATGTTGGACAGCAGTGAGGATGGCTTGATGCACAGCCATCAATTCTGCCACCTGACTACTTCGGGGACCAATTTTGTATCCAGCGGAGGGTTCTGGGGACTCATTCCATGCATTCCCTACGCCGGCCACCAGTTCTTTCTCCCCGTTGTTGTCAACATGGTAAGAGCATCCATCCACATAGACAGTGGGCATTCCCTCACACGTGTCTTCTTCAAAGACTTTGTGTGGGGAATTAAGGTATGCCTCCGTGTTGTCCTTGATTTTTAGACTTTCGTCCTCGAGACAGTTTTCTCTGGCACAATCATGCAAGTCAGCCAGACCTTGCGCGAGGGGACTCTTCTTGTTTTGGCCATATCTGACCTCCACAGGAAAGCCTTGCATTGACAGAATCCAGGAAGTAATTCGGGAATTACTCACCTTTCCGGCCCGGATTCTGTCACTTTGGAGATATTGCAGAGGCTGGTGTGGAGTCTCCACTATGATGTGTTCCCCCTGGATAAAGGGGCGGTAATTCTTCAATGCCCACACCGTTGCCAGGAGTGCCTTCTCACACTCGTTGAATTTTTCCTCCACAAAGGATAAAGTTTTCCTCAAATAGGAGATTACTTTATTGACCTTGTCATGCTTTTGGTATAATACTGCCGTCAAGCACATATTAAAGATCCCTGTCTCCAGGAAGAACTCCTTGTTTCTGACAGGGTAAGCTAGGCAGGGCGCTTGTGAGAGGCTTCTTTTGAGTTGTCTTACTGCCTCGGCTTGTTCTGGACCCCATTCCCACTTGACCCCCCCTTCAGAAGATGAATCAGGGGTCTGGTGATCTCTGCGTAGCCCTCAATGAACTTTCTGCTGTAATTAGTCAGTCCAAGGAGGCTCCTTAGTTCCCGCAGAGTTGTGGGGTCTTTCAGTTTCTGAAGTGCTTCCACTTTCTTTTCCTGGGGACAGAGACCCTGAGGAGTAATCTCATGCCCCAAGAAATTAACACGGGTTCTACACCACTGTGCTTTCTGATAGGAAAGTTTTGCTCCTGCGGCCCTCAACTGAGTCAGAACATAACGGATCTCTGCTATGTGTTCCTCCACAGATGACCTTTTGATGAGGACATCATCTACATAAGCCAGGTTACCCCTTGCACCCAGGTCGGGCATGGCCTTGTGTAGGAAAATGTTAGTTATTGTACTGTAGGTTTTTCTAAATCCTGTCTGATAAGGGCTTAGTATGTTGCTTCTTTCAGCCCAGGTACTAAGTTTTCTTAAAAAAAAATGTCAAAAATCTTCTGGCTAGTGTCCATCATAGCCAAAAGGCGATAGTTGGACGGATCCTCTATCGCCCTTTTTGAAAATTGGGACAAGCACAGATTTAAGCCAGCTGGCAGGAATAAAACCAGTAAGTTCAATAGTAAGTTCAATGTGAGAATATGAAGACTTTAACATTTTTGCCCAAAGTTCAGGTTGACCTTTGAAGACTACATTTGGGATTCCGTCTGGTCCAGGGGCAAGTGAGCTCTTGAGCTTTATGATGATACTAACCAGTGTGTTGTATCGTATGTCCAAGTTTGTAGGATATCATTTTATTTTTATGATTCCTCTTTTAGGTTGATGGCTGTGGGTTCATTATATAAATTATTAATATATGTAAACCAAATATCTTGTGATATAGGGTTACGTTAAGGAGGAGACAAGGACTTTCTGAATTCATTATAGTTTGACCAAAAGTATGTGCGCCGTGGGCTTTTAGCCATCCAAATAGCTTAAACCAATTTGAATTGCTAGTAGAGTATTTGTGCTGTTTCAGCCAATTTTTGTACTGGGTGGCCATTTTGTTTCTTGATGTTATTTAACACAAGATTTCCCCTGATTGCTGCTCGATCCCCCAAATGAGACCACTTTTCTTCTTCTATTATGGGATCAAATGGGCCGGATTTCTTAATATTACCATAATTGGCCCCATTATTACTATTTATCTTAGTATTTTGCACTTTAATACTGATCATGCATTCTAAATCTCAGTCAGCCAAAATCAGGGCATTCTCAATAGTTTTTTGGTCAACCCATAAAATATCATTAATTTCCTTTATATTTGTAACTGACCATTGTAATTGGTTCCCCTGTGTAAAGTGATGTTGAAGTTTCTTATCATATTTATAGAGGTAGTATCAATATATACTAACCAACTTAGGTCGGCATGGTCACTTAAGTTAGTGAACTGGGCTTTGACGGGTCCGTAACTCTCTCTCAGTACTGCATCAGTGATGTCAGAATCAATATGTTATCTTACAGTTCCATTTGTCCAAGTGTAACTATCAATATCTGTCTTGGGAGTGGTAAATAATAGATATGTCAAGTCATAGGAACTTGTAAATCGTGACCAAAGTCAATCAGTATCGATCAGAGGAGGAAATCATAGGAAAATGCAGATTCTTTTGTTAAAATTGCCCGCTACTACGATGAAACCCATGGGGAATTTCTCTTACCACTATAAAATAATGTCATCAATTAGGTGATGAATAGATTTAGTATATGTTCTACGGGAGAATCAATATACAGGATAGTATATCCTTTGATGATTGCAAAATCGCTGATAGGACATAAGGGGAATGAATAACTTTTGGAAATTGTGTCAAAGTATAGATTGACTTTGCGCTTTGAAACACTAGTGTATAAGTGCATAATAAATAAACAATCAATCACCAATCACGAGGCCACCACTGGCCCATCTCCTTTTGGAAGGAATTACATAATTGTGGAGAATCTGATATCCGTTTATGGCAAACATTTTTGTACACCATGTTTCCAATAAAATGAAAACATCACTTGACTCAACAATCTCTATCCTAGCAGGCTGGGCAAGAAATTATCAGTATCCATGTGTATTCCGGCATATCGTTTTTTTGATTGTTTTTGATAGTGGGGAGTCAATTTGCTCCATTTATGATGCATTCAGGTTTCCAATATTCTGTTTTGTTGATACAAGTAATTGCTGAATCGCTGTTCACTTGGAGGGCATGCAAAGTCCCTATTTCCGATTCTTGTAAATCTCTTGTGTAGAGGCCATTTTTTGTTGCTTTGTGAGTGACTTCTGAGCATCTTAATTTCTTCGCCTTACAACATATGATGAGGGATAGGCTCAATTGTGTGAACGATGCTGCATGTGTTTTAAGTAGGGCCACTGTCAGTGATGAAGAGAATTCTACAAGGGTCTAATTTGTACCAATCCCAGGAAGTTTATTTTGAATGTAAGAAGAAGTTATCAAATCAAAGTATGCTAACTGCCTAAATATGGATAGCAATCAGGACGTATTCAAAAAAGGACTGTGATTAATGGGGTTAGTTTCCTCCAGAACAATCAATTTTCCCAGATATTTTGTGGCAGTCGTTGTGATGACAGTTATATCAATTGTCGTAGTATTAAACCTTGTGTCAGCTTGAGGCATAGTCTTGGGTTGCATGGTAGTAGCTGGTACATCAGTACAATTTTCAGTGGAGAAACTTAGTCACCAGCAGTTGGTGGATTTTGAAAAGCAACACACAGCTTCGATATCCTCACATGAATATCTTGAATTCTGCGGTTGTGTGTCCAGTATGTCGGTAGAATGATGGTCAGGAGGACGGTGTAGCTGAACTTGCTGGACAGAGCCATCAGACATTGTATTAGATACTACTATCTTCCTCTGGGAGTTCTATGCTTTTTAAAATTTTAATTCAGAAGTTTTTGGTTTTGCATTCCTTCATCATGATTGGGTGCAAAAATGCTCTTCTGAATTTTATTGAATTTAGCAATTTTTGCTGTTTTTATCAAATCCATATTTTTTAATTGTGTTTTTAAGCTCTGGAACAGGCAGGATGTGTATCTCTTCATATTCCCAGCTATCAATAGGGGCATCAGTCGAGTGGATAAATGGACGCAGTGCATTATAGATGAACCTAACTCTTTATGTAGTAGTGTAGGCAGAGAGCTGGATCATTTTGTTTTCGTGGGATTTGTTTCTTTTTTTCATGAAATTGGGCCAGGCGATACTTTTTTTTGCAATTGCCGATATTATATCAATCACTTTTAATAATGTCAATTTGATGTCCAGTTGGTCATTTGCTATAGTGGTTATTAAGATTGAGAGAGCGTACACTTTATATATGAATGTATTAATACCATAAGGAATGGACGTGTCATATGTCCGATCGTCTTCCTTTGTTGAAATATTTGTTCCCATGCTTTCGTGACTAAAAAAGGTCTGAAGATTCAGAAAATGATGCAAAGACAGTTGAATTAGGCAGATCCATGTCATTATGCTATTGACGCAATTGTGAATAGGCAGCTCTTTTTCTTCACCAAGAAATGCACGCTGCAAACCGACAACCATTTTCAGGAGTGAGTTGCTATTGTCGATTGTGTGAGAGAATGTGTGGTCTAACGTCTCTACTGATGATATGGAAGAGTGTTTGTTTTTGTTAGTAATCTTAGCTTAAAAAAACCTTTGCTAGCTGGTTGAGAAATTATTGATTGTATTTGTATTTGTATTTATTGTTTTATATAGCGCCTTGATCCAAGGCACTTTACAATGAACAACAACATAAACAATAAACATGGAACAGTAGAAGCAATAATGGTAAACATGAGTCAAACCAGAAAATCATAATGTAGAACAATTTACATATGAGAAAGAAGAGGAGAGGAGGGGGGTGGAGAAATAAGGAGGGGGAGAAAGAGTAGTGAGTAAAGTGAGTAGTAGGAAGAAGGGAGATTTAGAAGAGAAGGGGAGGATAAAGAGAACAAAGAGAAGGGTACATGAAAGAGGAAAAGAAGGGTGCGAGGGGGAAGGGGATCAGGGAGGGAAATGAAGAAGAAGAGATTTCAGTGAGGAGCAGAAGGAAGAATAGGAAGGGGAGGAACAGATAGAGAAAGGTAGGGAGTTCCAGTGTAAGGGGGCAAGGAGCTGAAAGGAACAGAAACGAGAAGAGGTACAAGGGGTTCGGGGGAATGAAAGTAAGAAGAGATTTGCAGAACAAAGGCAGTGAGAGGGGGTGTAAAATGAGAGAAGAGAGGAGAGGGAAGGAGGCGCAAGGTCGTGAAGAGATTTAAAGACCAGACAAAGGAAGTGAAATTTAAGTTGTGAATGGAAATTGATTGCTACAGCATAGCCTTTTTATTATTTTGTTTGTTTGTTTTATTCATTTATAATGCGCACCAGACCTGAGGGTAAGAGGGTGCAGCAGTAACGGATATGTGAGGCATAGGTTACATAGTTACATAGTTACACATAATGCAAGAAGTATATATAGGCCATAGGAGAGATGCAGTAAGTTATATACAGAATATTCTACAGTTTAGGTTACATAGTTACCTAATTACACATAATGCTACAAATATAGACAGGTCGTAGCAATAATACAGTAAATTATATACAGAGTATTCTACAGCTTACAGATAGTATATCAACAAGGGTGAGGGAGGAGAAAGGGTATTGGCTAGTTGATCGATTGCTTCAGATGGTTGATATAGTTAGATCTGAATTTAAGGTAGGAATTCTCCTCACTTATAGTGGGGGGCAGTGAGTTCCATACTTGGGCCGCCCGGACGGGGAAGCTGGTGCCTCCAGCCTTGGTCAATTTGAATCTAGGGATAATGAGTGTGTTGGCATAGGAGATTCTTGAGGGTCTTGGAGGATCTTCTTTCTACAAATCTGTCTGTTAGATAGGGAGGAGCCACGTTGTTCAAGGCTTTGTGTGTAAGGGAGGCAACTTTCAGTAGGATTTTGTCTTGGATCGACAGCCAGTTGTTGTTGCAACTTGTCATTGTAATGTGTGATCGTCTAGGGATACCAAGAGCTGCTCTCAAGGCATTATTTTGTAGAATTTGTAATCTATGTAGGATGTGTTTGTTGGCCCCAATATATAAGGCATTACAATCGAGTCTAGGTAGAATTAGGGCTCTAGCTAGAATCATGCAATTGTCATTTGAAATAAAGTGTTTGCCTGCTCTGATGAGCTTACATGTGTAAGCTGTGGCTGAGGCCAGTGAGTTCACCTGTTTGTTGAAGGAGAGGGTGGCATCTAGATGGAAGCCTAGAGTCTTCACTTCCTTGGCTAGCTTAATAGTGTTCCCATCGATCTCAAAGGCAGAGTAATCCTGGCCTCATTTTTTGAGATTGGAGTGTGTGCCCAGAATGATTAGCTATGTTTTGTCATCATTCAGGCATAGACCATGAGTAGCCATCCATGCCTGGATGATGAGATACACCCTATTCACCAAGGCCAAATCCTTGTTGTAATCCCCTGAAAGCTGGGTGTCATCTGTGTAGTTAGTGTAGGTGATACCAAGAAGGTCCAGATCATCAAAAAGGGGCTTAGTAAATATGTTGTTTAGTGTTGGAGTTACACAAGAGCCCTGGGGAACGCCGCATGAAATAGGGATCGGGTCCGCTGCATCTGACGGGGAGAACACCCTCATGGTCCTTTCACTAAGGAAAGATTCAACCCATATTATGGATTCTTTAGAGAAATGTGCAGCGGAGTTAAGGTGGTTACAGAGGACTTTGTGATCTACAAGGTCGAATGCAGCCGAGAGATCTAAGAGTAAGAGAACAGCTGCTTGACCTTTATCTCTTAACTCATCAATTTGAGCTTTTAAATCGATGAGAGCAGTCTCGGTCCCATGTTGTTGACGGAAGCCAGACTGCCTTACTCCTAGGAGTTTGTGGTTTTCTAGAAATTTTGGGATTTGGGTCTATGCAATCTTGTACAGGATTTTTAACAGGAAGGGGACTGTCATGATAGGGCAGTAGTTAGTGGGAATGCCGGGGTCTAGGGATTGTTTTTTTAGCAATGGCAGTACCCATGATTGTTTCAGGTTGGACGGCACGGTACCTGAGGTAAATGATGCATTTACAAGTTTAGCTATGAAGGGGGAGAGTTCTCTAGCGGCATCTTTTATAAGTTGCGCAGGGCACAAGTCGCCTTGGCAGTTGGATGGCTTAAGAGAAAGGATAACTTTCTCCACCTCCCGGATAGATGTTTTTGAGAATCTAAATTGGGTAGTTGTGTTTGGCATCCTAGAAGGTGGCTTGGCGTCAGGTATAGGCGGCTGATTAAGTGCTGCTTTCTTAGCTCCTATTCTTTTTTTTTTAATATGGTAACTTTATTGGCCAAAGCGTATTGTATCTCTGCGCACCAGGCTTTGTCTTTTGTGCATATATCTGGGATGGGAGTAGGCGACTCTAGTTCCTTTAAGATAGCAAACAGCTCCCTCATACTTGAGTTGGCTGAAGAGATACATTTATTGTATGAGTTACGTTTGGCCAGGATGATTTCCTTTTAGCAGTAATCTTTGACTTTCAGTCTGCACCTTGTGTTTTGGTAACACGTAACGTGCGAGCAGTTGATTTGTGGGTAGAGTATTGTTATAATTTCTTCTGCAATAGTCTTACCTGGTGCAGTGTCAGATCAAGCTCAGGCGACACAAGACACAGGACACTCAGCCACACTCAACGTAGCACAGCACACGGGCAGACGTGCATGCCTGTTGGTTTTATGGTCGTGTCTTCAGGAAAAGTCAGAGCCCTGAGTGCTGAGGTGCCAATCAGCTGTAGGCATAGTCAGTCAATCCCAGAATCACAAATCCCACTCGATGTGGCTCTTTGAGAATCCAATACAAAGATGCGTGCTATTGTCCTAGTAACAGAGGACACTCAGCCACACTCAAGCTAGCACAACACCCTAGCTTTAAATGACTATAGCCTTTAGAGGTCACAATGTATGAATCCAGTTCCGAGCTTTTTAGCACCAGAATTTAGGCAACTACCCCCGAAGGTGTGGAGATTCTGGACCGGGCGAAGATAGATCCAACAACACTCCCCGGGGGAGATAGCCCGCAGAGAGAGGCACGGCCCCTCCCCCTCCGAGGAAGGCCTGCACGGCCCAGCAGGGGAGACAGCCAGGAGAGCGGCCGCATTGTCGAGCGCCCGCCGCCACAGGGGATAATAGTGAAAGCCATCCCCGGCGCGCAGGGGACTTCGCGTGCCTTAGCTGGGGCTGAGTGGAGACGAAGCGGCGGTGTGAACCGCGGAGTACCTGCCGAGGGGGGCGCGTCCCCCGTCACCACAGGGGGACAAGAAAAGGACGCTCCAGCGAGCTGGGAACTCGCGCGCCTCCGGAGGTACCGCATGGAAAGCAGAGCGGCGGCGGGAGTCCCAGGGCACCGGCGGAGCGGTAGGAGTGTGCCCACAGCAAAGAAGCACTACAGAGGCGCAGGGCGAAGATAGATCCAGCATTGCTTCCTGGGGGAGACAGCCCGCAGAGAGTGGCACCGCCCCTCCGCCTCCGTGGAAGGCCTGCATGGTCTACGGGGGAGACAGCAAGGAGAACGGCTGCAATATCGTGCACCCGCCGCCACAGGGGAAAAAGCACTGGGGATTACGCGTGCCTCCCAGGGGCCACGTGGAAGCGATGTGGCGGTGAGAACCGCAGAGCACCAGCCGACGGGGTCGCGTCCCCTGTCACTACAGGGGGACAAAGAAAAGGACACTCAGCGTGCCACCGGAGGAGCCGCATAGGAAGCAGAGAGACGGTGGGAGCTCCAGGGCATCTGCACACAGACAGGCTGTAACAAGGTGAGCCGGCCCCCGGTGGGTCAGGGGAGATACGGGAGAGGAGGGGGAGACAGAACCGCTCAAACATCGAAGGGGTGAGGAAGGCACCAGTGGCGGAGGACACCAGAACCTGAGGTGAGAGCGACTCTAGCAGCGCCCCCCCCAACACCCTCCCAGTTACTTGAGACCCGGGACTGTAGATCATACGTGAGAGGGGTGTGGGCTGCGGTGTGGTGGGGCGCCACCCCCCCTCCCCATAATAAGACATAAAGGTAACATCTTCATCAACTTGTGCAATCCCCACGACAGGGGAAGACACAAGAGCCGGGGACCCCACCCCCTCACAAACAGAGAAAATGTCACGGGCGAAGGGGAAGGGGGGCACCTCACAGCCTACCCCGCATTCACAAAAACAGGACACTAGCCTTCTCCAGATGTGGTCCTCGGATACGGGGGCGAACTCAAAAGATAGGGCAGGCGAAGAGCCCACTACGGACACAAACCCCCCAAACCAAAGCGCTCTTCCCCCCTCAAAGGATGATATGCGATCCTGGTTTGCAGAGTTACAGGACAGGTTCATGTCCACAGTTCAGGACCAATTTGCCACAATGAGAAATGAGATGAAGCAAGTGGTCAGGAGCTGAAAACAGATGTGGCTAAGTTGGGGGAAAGGACAGACACCGTGGAGAGAATAGTACAAAACATGGAAGAGGAGGCGAAACAAAGCAGCGAAACACAAGAACATCTGGTTAGACTAACCCATAACCTAGAAATTCAGTGTGAGGATCTCGAGAACCGTTCTCGCAGATCCAACATCCGCATCAAGTTTGTGCCGGAAACAGTGTCGGACAAAGATCTCAAGGTTTCGATGCAAGAGGTGTTCAGAGACATAATAGGGGCCCAAGATTCAGCGGACATTGGGATTGACAGAATTCACAGGGTGGGCCCGAAAAGATCTGGAGCTCCAGGGGAGAGACCAAGGGACGTACTAGGGGCAATTACATCCTACCCACAAAAGGAACAGATACTTAGGAAAGCGCGGCTGCTGGATCACATAAGGATGAATGGGGTCGAAATCCATCTGTATCAGGATTTGGCATCGGCAACACTCCTAAAAAGAAGAGAAATGGGCCCGTTGGTGAGGGAACTGGTGAAGAAAGAAATCAGATACAAATGGACATTCCCCTTTGGTTTACTATTTGAGTGGGAGGGCAAGCAGAGGAGGGTGACCACCAGTGAAGAAGGCCTCCAACTAATGGGCGTGCATACAGACGAAATGGATACGAGACCAGACAGGATGAAAAGGGATCAGTATAAAAGGCCACGAGGATGGGAAGAGGTGCGACAGAAGAAGAAATCACCAGGACGGGGGAATGCGGAGTAATCCCTCGGGGGCCCATCATAGAGGCGCAGTAACGATAGGGGGGCACTCCAGCCATAGGGTCATTAAAGAGGGAGAAGATCTGCTATTATCGGAACACCATGCTCTAAGTGGCCCGGTGGGCAATAGGGGACAACACCGCGGAGGTCAGAGGATGGCGGGGGGTTTAGGACTCCCCGCACAGTTAGTCCAGAGTCATGAGAGGGCAGGGAGCGAGGGGCGGAATGCCCAAGCATCCATAGGGGCCCTGGCCCTCCTCAGGATAGAAGTTAGGTTTTGGTTCATAGTTGGGGGGGAGTTGGATAGTTGGGGGGTGGGATGGGAGGGCGGAATCTCCGGAAGAGGGAAGAGGTCGCAATGGGCGGGAACGAGAACAGAAACAGAAGATCAGACGGGATGGGGATGATCAGAATCTATTCGCAAAATGTAAGGGGGCTGAACTCACCGGTGAAAAGGAGAAAAATGGAGGCCTTGGTGAGAAGGGAAAAGGCGGACATTCTCCTCCTCCAAGAGACACATATTAAGACAGCGGATAGAAAGAAAGTACATCTCAGAGGGTACACAATCTGGGCACAGGCAAACGCAGGTGAAAAAAGAGCGGGAGTTCTGATTGCAGCTAAGTTGGGGTTGGTGGCAAACGTCACTGATGCGCGAGTGGACAAAGAGGGCAGGTATGCCTTTGTTAATGTATCAATAAATGGTCGTAGGCTTACACTGGTGGCAATCTACTCCCCGAATACGGGGCAAGATGGATTTCTCAGGGACACTCTGGGGAAAATAGAGGAATTTGCAAAAGGGGAGATAATACTGGGTGGCGATCTGAACCTGGCATGGCAACCAAATCTGGATAGGAGTAAGGAGAGAACGCAAGGGTATGGGTCCCCATCCAAACAACTTAAAGAACGGATGGAACAAATGGCACTAAGGGATGCCTGGAGAGAATTGAGGGGACAGGATAGCGGATTCACGTATTACTCACACGTGCATAACACAATGTCGAGGATTGACTATTTTTGGGTATCAGTGGGATTGTTTGGTAAGATCCAGGGGATTGAAAGGGGATCGATAGCTCTATCAGATCATGCCCCCCTATGGCTAGACACACAGACCTCCGGAAGGGGGAGAGGCCTCTGGAGATGGAGAATGCCGCCGGATGTCATAACGGACCAAGTAATGGGGGAGGAATTAAGGAACAAAATCAAGGAATTCTTTGAGATTAATGACAATGGAGAAGTACCACTGGGATCTGTTTGGGAGGCCTTTAAGGCAGTAACCAGAGGACATATAATAGCGCTAAAGGCCGCCAAAGACAAACAACATCAGGGATGGGAAAGAACACTCGAGGAAAATCTGGCAGAGATCCAAGGGGAGCTCACAATACATCCCACGAGGAGCCTCAAGAAAGCAATGAAACATGTACAGGGACAGCTAGAGATGCTACGCAATAAAAAAAGCAGAGAAATCGCTCCTCTACTTAAAACAAAGGTACTACATCAGGGCCAATAAGGCAGACAAATTGCTAGCGAGACAACTCAGGGAAAAGCAGAAAACAATGACGATACTGAACACAAAAGACGCACATGGAAAGCCACATACGACCACAAAGGATATAGGGGATGCGTTCAAAGCTTACTACCAAGAGCTGTATGCAACAGAGCACCCTGACGAGGCGCTACAAGACAGGTTTCTACAATCTATCGCCATACCGACAATAGCAGAAGAGAGCAAGCAGGCCCTGGATGCAAAGATCACAGAAGAGGAGGTCAGCACAGCGATAAAGAGTCTCCCAGCGTCAAAGGCACCTGGCCCGGATGGCTTCACGGCCCAGTTTTACAAAAAAGACACTGATATATTAGTCCCTATCCTGACAAGGCGTCTCAATACATTCAAAAACAATGGCAATGTAACTCCCTCCATGAATAAAGCGAAAGTCCTAGTGTTTCACAAAGCGGGTAAAGACCCGACTCTCCCGAGCTCATACCGACCGATTGCCCTAATCAATCTGGACGCAAAAATATATACGAAGGTGCTGGCGGCCAGACTATCACCTCTTCTCACAACCCTGATCAAAACAGATCAATCAGGCTTCATCCCCGGTAGGCAAACGCACGACAATTTAAGAAGAGTCACCTATCTGATAGAAAAAATAGGCATTACCCAAACACCTGCAATATTACTTTCCTTGGATGCCGAAAAGGATTTTGACCGTGTCGAATGGTTTATCCTCTTCAAAACTTTGAAGCATATGGGCTTTGGGGATCAGTATATAAATATGATAAAGGCGAATTACAACTTCCCAGAAGTAAGAATAGCCATAAATGGAGAAGTCACAGACAGGGTGCAGATCTCAAGGGGTACGAAGCAGGGCTGCCCCCTCTCGCCCCTGCTATACGCCATATTTTTGGAACCCCTTCTAATTAAGATAAGGGAACTCGAGGAGGTAACGGGAATAGAAATGGCGGGCAGTCAACATAAAGTCATAGCATACGCGGACGATATGCTGCTTGCCTTAGAGGACCCAGGGACCTCACTGCCAAGAACCATGGAAACACTTGAGGAATTTGGGGAGATTTCAGGCCTGAAGATAAATAGGAATAAATCAGAGGTTATGCTCCTAGCCGGGAACAAGGAGTCCTTAGAACTCTTGGCGGGCCAGCTTGGTTTAAAAATAGCAGAAGGGGGCATCAAATATCTGGGAGTGACACTCACGCACTGGGTTGACAAGATATATAAGACCAATTACACCCCTCTATTGGCCAGAGTCAAGAAAGACCTAGAAAGATGGTGCCCGCTTAAGATCTCGTGGTGGGGAAGAATCCAATCAGTCAAAATGAACATACTTCCCAGGGTGCTCTACTACTTTCACGCTCTCCCGGTTGCAGTCCCTGACCCCTTCTTCAAAGCCCTATCCAAAACCGTTTCACAATTTGTGTGGAACAAGAAACCTCTGAGAGTTGCCAGAGCCGTTCTTACCGCACCAATAAAGGCCGGCGGAATGTCCCTTCCCCACTTTAAAAAATACTATCAGGCAGCCCAACTGTGGGTTCTGAGGGAATGGCTGGGGGAGAACCAACAGACAATCTGGGTAACGCAAGATAGGGCGGTCGCCAGGACCCCCTTGGAAGACCTACTGTGGAAGAATAAGCAACACAGACACCGGAACCTTAGAGTGAGCGAAGTCATGAGGACTACACTAAACGCCTGGGATGCCCAGACCAGGAAGGGAATCATGACCACCCCACTGGCTCCCTTTACGCCGATCTGCAGGAACCCACAGTTCCCACCAGGACAAACACCCCGTAGTTTTGAGAAATGGGAGGAGGCAGGATGTAGGAAAATTGGGGAAGTGATCCAGGACAAAGAAATACAATCGTTTGAGGCCTGTAAAAATATGTGGAAGCTAACAGAAGCAGACAGATATAAATACGAACAGCTAAAACATTGGCTGTGTACACCAGAGGTCTTCCAGGCAGCCACAAGGGACCTTACACCATTTGAGCCGTATTTAATAACCAACCCAGGAGACAAAAAGCTGGTGTCCACGCTGTACAGCCACATCTGCACACCCGAAGAGGAAATCAAATGGACGTACATGAGAAGATGGGAAACCATATTAGGGGGGGAAATAACCAAGCAGCAATGGGAGGAACTGTGGACAGGCATCCCCAAACTTACCAGGGCTGTCCAAACCAGAGAAATGTGGCTGAAAATAATTACTCAATGGCACTATACCCCAGAGAGGCTTGGGTCAATGTACCCGAAAGTGTCGAACCTTTGTTGGAGAGGGTGCCAGGTTGTAGGAACCTGGAGACACATCTGGTGGGATTGTCAGGGAGTGAATAGCTTCTGGAAGGAAGTACAAACGGAAATTACAAAAATATATCCAGAGGCTGGTCAAATGGGGGAGAGGGTGTGGTTATGCGGATTCAAAGACCCCTATACCAAAAAACTTCACAAAACACAATGGAGGAGCTTCATGGGCCTGGTCATTGCTGCATGGGCAACAATAGCCCAAAGCTGGAAGAAACGAGACCCACCACTGGTATACACCTGGCTGCAAAAGGTGTGGTCCCAAATGACCATGGAAAAGATCACGCACCGTCTCCAGGCCCAGGACAACTCCTTTGTGAGGGAATGGGGTTCAGTGTTGGAATACCTGAAATCAGACTATATGGACCAATGGTGTCCCCATAACATTAAAATATCGGACATCTATAGCACCTAAGAGTTTCCAAAGAATGAATACACAGAGGACCTATACTCTTCCGCGGGATGGGGAGGGAGGGGGGAGGACTGTTTGGGAGAACATTTGCGATGATGTTTATTGTTTGTAAAATAATAAAAATATGTTTAAAAAAAAAATAATAGTAATCCCCAGTGACTTCCCTTCCAGTTTCTCCCTACCGCTTCTGGGGACTTACTGAAAGGATTCTTGAGGACATATTTCTAATTTCATTGGGGCTTTTGTATTCACTTCTAGATCAAGCCTGGCCCCTCACAGCTTTCAGACAATTCCCCCTATTAAGGGGGACTTGTCTCTGCTTCATCCATCTCAAGCAAACAGCTCTACTTCAGATAAAGTCTGCTTTAGGCTTGATATGATATGATTATTTTATTTATATTGCGCCCAAATGCAAGTGTTTCATGGTGCGACGGGGCAAGGGAGGGTGTTCAAGGGAGGACAGAAACAACAATCTTACTAGGCCCAGAAACATTGAAAATTCTCAACTGCAGGGCAGAGGGAAGGGGGAAAGTGCAATGGGCAGGAGAGGAGTGGAAAGTGCTGAACACGTGATAAAAAAAAACAACAAATGGTAGTGTAGTCAGCAGGTGGCAAGTGCATGACTCAAGCGTGAACAGCGGGTATAAATAAGTGCAGGTAAGGGGATTGTAGCATTGCAAATACAGACCGAAGTGCAAGGGATGCGAGGAGGCAGTGCGAGTGTGCAGGTGGGTGGGCAGGGATCTGGGCCCAAAATCAGAGGCTAGCAGATGCCCATAGCAGAAGCAGACAGAGATCAGCAGGGAAGGGGAAGAGAGAGGCAGAAGCAAAGAGGAAGGTCTTGAGGTGCTTCCGGACCGAAGATGGTTCTCCTCAAGAGCTTTCTCTTAAACAAGGCCCATAGTCGCTTCCATTTCGTAAGGTGTTAACCCACTCCAGCACTCAATCATTCGGTTAATGATTCTTCATTTGCACACTTTCAGAATTCCCAGAACTCTCCTATTTTCTTTGGGTTGAACTTAAATTCCCACAGAGGGTCATTTGACATCATCAATTTTGATTGGTAGAACCTTCCCATTGATTTGCTTAACTGATTGAGACTCCCATAGAATACAACCCCTTCATTAAAATGTCCAAATATTTTAGACATGT
Organism: Ambystoma mexicanum; assembly: GCF_040938575.1. Lineage (NCBI taxonomy): Eukaryota > Metazoa > Chordata > Amphibia > Caudata > Ambystomatidae > Ambystoma > Ambystoma mexicanum. The sequence goes on along the minus strand of NC_090930.1, from coordinate 490,921,279 downwards.
GACATTTAAACTCAGATATTACCATTATTGACATATGAATGTACATAATTGAATAATCTTAACAAACTTAGTTATATGTTGAATATGTTTGTGGCATGAAAAGTGGCAAAGCTACTAAAACTATATGATTTTCTTCATAATGGATGAATATCAAAATATTGTGTTGAGTTTCGTGTCATGTGTCACACTCTCCCAATTTCAGAAAACCTTTCCTTTTTTTGCGAGATCACTCTGTCGCAAAGTTGTAGAAAGAATTGTGATTCACATTGTAAATGTATTTTAAAATGAAGTTACAATTCTTCTCAACTCTGCATGCAAAGGCCTAATTTCAATTGATAATTCATGTGAACAGCTGACTGGACCTCGTAGGGTAGAAACCTTCCATTATCTCAGCACAAATATACTTCAAGGTCAGACAGAGTTCATGACAAATCAAAGCCCTAATAGACGCAAGTCCCTATTTATTTATTTTATTTTTGCATTCATAGCAGCACACCAAACCCTCAGGTATGAGTGCGCTAGTCACAGTAAGTGCTTGGCAATCTTTGAAGTTTGAAGACATGCAAACATCACATGTTCTTGAGGGGATAGTCCTCCAGAGCCACACCTCATGGTACGGGGCGCTACATTAGGCATACGGATACATGAATGTCAAAGTAAGGGCAAATGCATATTCTAGCAGAGCCACGCCTCATGGTAAGGGGGGCTACATTAGGCAAACAGATAAATGAAAGTCAAAGTAAAGGTAAATGCAAAAACTAGCAGAGCCGCACCTCATGGTACTGGGGGCCCCTAGGACATGATCATTTAGGAGTAACTTTATCAGAAACAATTATGGAACCTTTTTTTTCTCCCAATTACCGTTTTGTCTAGGAGAAACAATCATAGAACAGCTATACAAATGTGATTTTGTTCTAATTTTTTTAATGTGATTTCCTTTTATCTTTCTTTCACTTGTTTCATGACCCAGGATGAAGTGTCAATAAGGAACAGAATTATTGACTTTCATAACCCTCCGTGGGTCTTACACTTTGTCTAATTCTTTCCTTTCCAACTCAACACAAATACTTTGATGTTCTTGCTTTTCTGTTAATCTTCATGTTTCTGAAGTATCTGTCTATGTTCAAATTAATTCCTTGTCAATTTTGTATTGTACATTGCTTTACCTTTATAGATGGATTACAGAAAACCACGAAATGTGAATAATAAAAAATAAAAATAAAAGATATTTAATTTTACACATCTCAGAAAGTGTTTTGACCAGATGATAGTAAGTGGAACAATCAATTTACAATTCCCACTCAGAGTAAATCAGATCTAAATTTGATCAATGAGAAATTCGATTTAACCAGTGGTAGGTTCTTTTGTTTTTGCTACCCTGCTGGAGTCTACATTAGGCATACAGATATATGAATGTCAATTAGGGATAAATGCATAGTCTAGCAGAGCCATGCCTCATGGTACAGGGGCTACATTAGGCATACAGGTACATACATGTCAAAGTAAGGCTAAATGCATAGTCTAGCAGAGCCACACCTCATGGTACAGGGCTACATTCGGCATACAGATACATGCTATCGCAGTTAAAGGGTGGGGACAAGTGAGTCAGTTCCGAAGGGAGGCTACACAGATATACAGGGTCAATCAGGTAGATATATAGCTAGCAAGCCATGCCTCATGGTAGAAGGGGCTACATTAGAGATACTGGTATCATTACAGTAGGGTAAAATACATAAGCCGCGCTGGGCTGGATGATAAATTGAAAACGGTGGTTACAAGTAAGTACAGTGCAATGGCAGCACAAGGCTGCGTGAAGCCAAAAATGGTTGTTGCAGACAGGTAAATGTGCAACATACCTATCCCTTCTGACAAGGTCGAGAAGGGTGGTCATCATGGTATACAAGCTGGACTTGATGCTAGCGACATCCAAGTGCATCACAGGTGGGTTCGAAGCACGAATCAGGGTCAGGACAGCACAAGAGAAGCACGATGGATGCATATGCAGGTAACGAATAGTGTGCATAGGTAGCGGGTTACATGTGCTGCAGCCCGAGGTAATGAATTACAGTGATTAATGGCAGGGTGAGATCAGAGGCTATGCCTCGTAGGTGATGCACAGTTTCTGAAACCAGACCTTCCCACTAGGTCACCACCTCCCAGAGATTACTAGCTAGGGAGGGGGAGCCCACACATTTAATTTCCTCAGAATGTAAATAGATGTCTTTGAGTATTTTTCTTTTGAGATAAGCCTATGTTTATGGGTGCAACCCATTTATCACAGTTCTTTGTCTGCCAGGTGGTTGTCTCATGACTTATTCTGGACCTCCCCAGCTCTTGTTTTCAAGCGCAATGTAAGTTTAATTACCTTAACATTAGACTTCACTGAAAACACATTTAGGCTAAGCCAGTTTTAAGACCATGTTATTTGTAGTACAGCTAAATCAAATTCCTCTATGATTTCTACATAAGATATAGCCTGTATTTCTAGTTTGCTTAACATATGCAGGCCTTCATTTACAGTTTTATCACAGCAATTTCTTTCTCATATATTATGTGTTAAACAACCGGGCACTTGTTAAATCAATTGCTAGAAAAAGTAAAAATATTGCCTATTCTGCATGAAATGCTTTTCTGTCTGGACTGAAACATCTTGTTGGGGAATCCACACCAATTGCTCCCCCATCTCTATTTGGTCTCCCTGTGACTTTTGCTGCTAAGGCCAAGAATTGAGGATGCATCTGACAGTCGAACTTAGAGTGTGAACATCGGGTTGCAGCAATTGTACCATGTGTTTTCTAAAACCTTTGTTTGCTCCGGCAGTCCCAGACATATATTCCATCATCAGATCATGCTGTCGTGGTGGGATGCCTGCTTAATTCCTGGATGGACTTTGCAAATGGCTTGTTAGCCGGCATTCCTGTAAAGCAACTTAAAAGACTACAACATTCTCAAAACATAGCTGTTAGCTTATCAACAAGCTTCCTAAAATGACTTCAGTCTCAGTCGCCCAATAGCCCTTCACTAACTACTGGTTAAGCAGAGAATAGACATCCTGTGCCTGGTGTTCAAGTGCATAAATGAATCTGAGCCCCCATATTTAGTTAATAACATTTCTCATCATCCGCCGACACGCGTTCTCTGCTCGGCTGATAAGTACCTCTTGACTTTTCCGTTCACCCATTATGTGTCCAGAGGACACAGACGTTTTTCTGTCTACGGGCCTCGGTTATGGAATTTTCTACTGCTACCTCTGCACAAGCTGAACTCTTTTCTGGCTTTTAGAAAACCCCTAAATACTTTCCTTTTTCACTAATAGGTGTTATCTGTTCTTGTCACGTATTCATTTTGACCAGAGGCTGAACATTCATACAGTCTGCACCTATATGCGAGTTAGTCCATCAAGTGCGTGATATAAATCTATCAAATCAAATCATTAAAGATGTGTAAATCAGTGCCAATGTTCAAGTTATTTCTCTTTTTTAGTGAGGGTTTCGATAGTTTGACATTACATTTTATTTTCATTTTTATGTACAATGCTGTGTTTTAATTGAAACTGCATGGCAACATGTCTGGGATGATGTACATAATAGCAGACCTCTTTTGTAGTTTTCCTCATGCATTTCAGAGGGGCACTACATTAATGTTAAATAGATTCCTAGTAGATCTCACATAATATATTAATACAATAGGGTATCATTTCAGAAGCATGCATTTTAGTTCAATAGTGAAGAAGTTATATGTCTTTTAAATGTACTTTGACAGCAAGAGATAAGATTGTAGGAAGAATGTTCAGATACTTGGGATCCTCTTCTTGACTTCCGATGAACTCTGTGATGTCTTAGTTCATCGGGGAGTGCATTCCACCTTTAAGGTGCCATGGTGGAACATACCATTGCACTGACACAATTCTTTAGAAATATGCTACACCTCATTACACCTTTTGATTTCGAGCAGAGATCTCAAGCAAGGATTTACAAAGGTGCTACTTTAGCAAGCTGTTGTGCTTTGATATTCCAGGTGGCCCTGTTGATGAAGCACAAGATATTGAACAATGTCTAGCTCTCCAATAGGAGCCTGTGAAGGGCTTCCATGTCTGGTAAAATTCTCCTGTTTCTTGGTTCCCGTTATCAACTGAGATGCACAGTTTTATATGAGCTGGCATGGTTTGATCAGCTACTTTGGGGGATTGATATTAATACAGTTGCAATATTCAAAGTGGATGTAGGATTAAGGCCCTAACAATTTAACCTAATGCAAATAGTCAATGAGTTGACAGTTCACCTTCTTAGATATCATTTTGACTTGCAGCATTAAGCAGAGGTATAATTTAAAGAGGATGCAGAGGTTTCAAGTTTGGTTTGTAGGGGTGGGTCCAGTCAAAACACACTGTTATCAGCAGAAGCCTGTGAGCAACAACTTCCTCCTGATGCTCATCAACTTTGAACACAACCCAAAAGGATGTTTTTTTTAAGATTTTAGTTAACTACTTCTTCTTTTAGTGGCCCTACATCTCACTTTATTTTCCTCTTGGAAGGTCTAACTATCTCTATGTCATTATGAACTAGCCCTAGTTGGTGTTGATTTTCCGTCTATCTAGAACAGGGATAGAGAACAGTCTTTCCCTAACCTCTCTCACTACTTTCCTACTGCTAAAATACCCTTTTCAGAAGTTCAGAATAATGTATTGCTTCTTTATAGAGTAATATCTTAAATATAAAGACTTACATATATGTCAGCAACTAGTAAGGCAGTGTTGATCCGCTATTTTAAATAGAAAAAAACAACAATTGTTTATACCCAAGCTCTCAATTAATCTGAGGGTCTTGGGGGTTCAGGATCACAACCTGAACCTCTAAAATGTGGTTGCCTGGTTTCGGCGGGATTGGCCTAAGTCTAGCTGCCTTCTTCAGGACAGTGTCCCAGTTTCCAGACTGGGAACACAAATGTATTCTTTTATCAGGGACATTGTCAATTTCTTTAGAATTGGTCTCTTCTTCTTCTGTATATATGTGAATCCTGCATGGGGACACAAAATAAAAAAGGCGGCCGTCAATGTCTAAAGTATCCTCAGGTGAATACTTTGATAGATTATCCTTCTCCTTACCCTTGATGTCAGTGGGCTACGGTTTCTGCAGTAGATCTGCTTTTCATAATTTGGCTCTGCTGGAAAACATATAGGAATAGATGTATGCTCTATACTGTTTTCTATTTTTCACACTTCATATCATCTATTCTATCAATAGTATACCTTACCAGTGATTTCCTGTCTGTGTTTTTTTAAAATCATTTTTTCTTTGGCTCGGACCTGTCAATAACAAGGTCCAGTCATTATAGGTAACAATGTAACATTATCTGCCCATAGATCCTCGGGTTATTTTTTTCTCATGCCTCTGGAATTGCTGATTCTAGATTTCAGAGACAGATAATATTCAATGATATACCATACATGACCTAATTGCCATTATCAGAATGTATTTACAAACATTCTGAATAATCCAATATTATAAGGCACTGTTTCCCATTTGCCTTATTTTACTCTCAATAGTATCACACACATGACCTCATTGTTATTCCCAGAATATGTTTACAAGCATTCTGAACAGTCTAATGTACTCCGTATACAATAGTTTTTTTTTTTTTAAATAGCGGATACACACCGCCTTACTAGTTGTTGACATATATGTAACTCTTTATTTTTAAGATATTACTCTATAAGGACGCAATACACAATTCTGAACTTCCAAAAGGGTATTTTAGTAGTAAGAAAGTGGTGAGAGAGGTTAGGGACAGACTCTTCTCTACCCCTGTTCTAGATAGGCGGAACATCAGTGCCATCTAGGGTTAGTGCATACTGGGATAGGGATAGTTAGACTTTCCAAGAGGGAAATAACGTGAGATGTAGGCCATCAAAAGAAGAAGGGATGAAGCCAGGCCAAGAGAAGTTGACCATGTGAAAGCAAGGACTTTCCAACTAATATGATGTGAGTTTCACCATTCAGGAGAGACTTCTGGCCATCCAATACAGAACAGTTTTGATACAAACACCAACGGCACCTTCATGCTTGTTGTCAGCCTCAAGATGCATGATGATTCAGACATCATCTGCATATGGTAGGGCAAAGAAGTCCATGATGCAGGCTCGAACTTGAATGCACACATTGAAGAGAGAGGGAGGGACCAAAGTGCTCTGGAAGACTAGCTGTTGGAGAGTAATTGACCCATTATAACTTGGTATGCACTGTTTCGAAGGAGTGATTGAAACAAATTGAAGGCTACTTAGGCAACTTCAAGTATGTGCTGAAGCCCACGGAGCAGAATAGCTAGGTCCTGTGGTTTGGCTCGTTAGTGGTTTACCCAGAAGCATAAGAGGTTCTCTTTTACGTTTCTCACTGTAGATTCTGCAGCCCTACTAGGACAGAAACCTGATCATCAGTCATGGAACCGGATGTTGAATTTGATATACTTCTGTACTTCTATGAGTAACACTCTTTCAAGACTTTTCACTTCCAATGGTAGGTTTGTAATTGGTCAGTATTTGGTGATGGTTGTCAGGTATATTTGTTTTTCCTTAGCAATGGGATGATGGTCAAGTGTTTCAGAAAGTGCAGGATTACATCTGAGATGAGAGAGGTGCTAAAAAGAGCCATGATGGAAGAGGCTAAAAGACTGATATGTTATTTCATATAGATGTCAGGGTATGGAGACCTCTGTGCAAAGACACCTTCAATTGGGCAACAATATTCCAACTATCCAGGGAAGTGATGCACTTAAATGAGTGGGTTGCAGTGGTGTATATTAGGTTCATGACGACACTGTGAATGGTAATGATATCCATTCACCATCCATGGTGTACTACAAGTTGATGCTTCGCGAAGCACCCTTTAGAGACAGGAATTATCCCCAGGAAAATGAACAGAAAGGCCAGGTTAGCCTTCTAATTTGAAATACATTCTTCAGTGGGAAAGCCACACTGGCAGAATGACAATCCGACGTTAAACCATAACACAGCCAAGGTGCCTAGTCAATTCAAATACATATACTTCTGCAGTTGAAACAAGGAGTATACAGAAAATAAAACTGTTTTCAGAAGAGAAAGGCACATTGCATTGTTGGTTGAGAGACAAAAAGTGTCACTTTTCATTGACACTGTGATACATAAAAATGCTGTGCACCCTGAAAATTAAGAGTGCAAACTGTGAAATTCAAAGCCATCTACGCATCTTTCTTTTCGTGTGATTAAGGCCCACTTTTCAACAAAGAAACTAACATCATGTTTAATGTAAAGACATGTGCATTTCACAGTAGGAAATAAAAGACTTGGAGAAAAATGTTGCTAAGAATGAACCTATCATGATGTTAAAATGAACAGTGATGTGGAGATATGTTAAAAATAATAGGAAGGCATCATGTATGAAGTACAGCATTTTGGTTGTTGGAGCTGACTTCTACCCTGAGATTCAAAGCCACCTCCCCTCATTACATGCTATGCTCTGCTGTCCCTCTGAAAGATAATTGCCTTGAATTCCATGCCCGAGCAGAAGGGCTTGACTCTTGCATCACAGGACTGTATGGTGTGCTGGATAAATGGAGAGACTCTTATTAAGTGCAATGATCTTTGTAAAGTACCTGAAATTCAGGAAATACTGTGGACTATCTCTGGACTGGCTTGGGGTGGCATGCAATTAAGACTGTCACATGAGGCTAGAGACCAATCTGGACAGAGAGATAAAATCTCTTCAGCTTCCAAAAACCCAGCTTTTGACTTCACTAGAATAATTGATCATTTTATACCAGGGTAATGTCAACAGAGAGCAGAGAGGCCTCGGACACATGTTTCAAGAAAAATTAAACTTAGAAATAAATATGTAAATATGTGGCCACAGGCGTACATTAAAAATTACATTTTACCCAGTAACCTTTGCACCATGATACTCCCAAAAATACATGTAATTTTAAAGCTTGTCACCATTCGATTTTGGAACTCAAATTATAATTGAAAATGTGTTTCTAGCTGTTCTGAATATGAAAGATGGGGAGCTGGTGTTTTATTATATTATAGATCTTGGTAGAACAATTCACATTCATAACTGTTATACCTTTTGTGTAAAAGGCAAAAAAACACAGTTCGGACATGCAATACCCTGCCAAAATGGGAATAATTGTATTAAGTATGCCATGAGTAGAGGAGTCATAAAATATCTATGTTATTATGTTCATAAGAAAAATGAAGAAAGTTGTCACCTAGGACTTTTTCAGTGCAAGATTATATGAGTAAAAAATGTAAATGCTAGTAGAAGTGTACCTCTGTCCAATAAATTCAACTTGGGAAATCCAAGGACCTATCGGTAGAGGGGGGTTGAAACTTGGAAGAGGAGAGGACCATAAAGGTCCAATGAAAATTCAGTGCATAAAAGGTAATCTCAATATTTGGGTGGGGGGGTGATTTATAGGGTAACTAGCCCGTGCTCTATGGGGAAGGGCAGATCTGCCTAAAAATCTTGAAGGAGACTTGGCTATAATCAATCTGGGTGAATCCTGATACAGCTGCCTCACATTACCTAGGTGGATAGGATTGAAGATTGCTGCAGGATTATTTTACCTGGGATACAGTAACTGGGAGAGCCTAAAAGCTGACTGGCCCCTATGATTAGGGAGAGCCAAGACAGGGATGGATGTTGTTGACTATCTTTGACAGAAGTGCCTGGCCAGACCCCAAGTGCTCACCCAAAGAGGAGCCCTTCTGACTTTCCTGGGCACCAAAAGCAGAGAAATCCAATGTAAGTAGATTAATCCAAACAAAAACAAGTGTGGGGGATCTGTCTGTCTTAATATTTTCCCTTAATAGTGGTTGGGGGGCAAACTGTGTAGACCCTTAGCAGATTTTACTGAATTTTAATGTGATTAACTCTCATATAGATTGACGGAAGGGGAGCTCGGGAAGTTCAAAACCTCTGCCCTTTTTCCTAGTGGTAAGTTAAGTTATAGTCATTTAGAGTAATTGGGTGCATCTATTTTATTCTGTCAACCCCAGACTTCTTTAAAGAAATGGGGTGTCCTTTTCCAGAAAAAGAAATTCCTAACAGTTCCCACTCCACCGACCTTGCCTTTAAACAGAGGGGTGCTGAATATATCTGAAGCTTGTTTTTTTGTTGGTGCTGGGGGAGAAGCTCTTTGCCCAATGAAACCCAGTGTAATTATCCATTGAAAAATGCACCCTCTCTCCTGAGAGTAAGTGACCCTGAAAGCAAAAAGATTTTGTATTGCTTTTGAGTGAATAAGGAAGGAGGGTTCAATCCATCAAAATATTCTGAAATGTCTGTGTGATTTCAAAACTGTTAGCATTTTGAAGTGTGCAGTGAAATGACACATACCAAGTGCAGAATGTGAAATTTCTTTGCAAACAAGAACTCTACATTTGTTTTCAAACTGAACCCATATCAAGAAATGCAAATGCTTAGGAGTTAGTAATGTTCCAAGGTATTATTTAATTTTGAAATTAAAAGGGTTCATGGGACAAGAGTTTTGAACTGTTTATTTGGCCTGTGTTCCCTATACATGAGACAACAAGGAGAAAGGGCGTTTTGTATTGAAGCTTTGTTTTGTGCCATAGACTAGGTGCAACTATTTGTTACGAATATTCATGGTACGTATAATCTAAATACATATATTTATTTTCTATACCCCAGCCTGGTTCTTGGCTGATTGTTGGCAAAGTGGGGATCTATGTGGCTCTATGTGAGACATAGATAGGGTTAGCTGACCAAAAATAATCGATGTGCTGTACGCCAGCTCAACTGACTCCTCATGTTAAGCATGGTCTCTCAATACATCGTTACAAAGTGGGGGCTTGTATGCCGGGATCTAGCTTACTGTCTTTGACTCATGACAAGTGCATTGTGACTGACTATTCATTCTGGTGTAACCACATTGAGGTGGATAGAACTTATTTCATGCTTTGTTAAAGTACCACTGTAAATTGACCCCTGAGAGCCAGAGGAGTGTATAGAGAAATAAGATTGTGCAGAGTACCAATGTGAGAGTAAATTGATTTGGAGTGACTTTTGATTTGGCACTGAGTGTAGAAATCAAGCAGGAATAGGGTGATGTTTGCCTCTGTGCAGAGAAAGTGTAAAAGGGTGCACAGAACCTTTCTTAAAATGTCTATCATTGAAATTGATGAGGCCAGGAAGCATCTCCTTGCTAAGCTATTTTATCGAAAGAATGGCTTGAGGATGAAGCTGGAAGCTGGCAAACTAGAATTATGCAATAGGTTACCTCAGTAAGCACTAAAAATTGGCTTGAAGGTGGGATGTTACACAAAGCTTTAGAGCCATTTTAGAAGACCAAAACTAGTAGTGAAGAACAGCTTCAAATGGCTCAGCTCAAAGCTCATTTATATTTCCATTTGCAATTAGTTGAAGAGGGATTGCAATATAAAGAGGCGTGTTTGCCGAACCAGGCTGAGGTCTAGAAAGAAGTCCAGAAAGCACTTACACAGTTAGAAGATAAAACACAGAGGATCCACATTTTTTAATTATAGCCAGAAAACCTCATTGAGCAACTTCAAAATGAGGCAGAAACCCACCTACTGGCCAGTGCAGAGAGAGAAATAGAGTTTTCTGCAATGTAAGATACCTATAAAGAGAGTGCAGAAACTGTACGCCACCAACAGTGCCAGTTGAAGGACCAGACTGGTCAGAATAGAGCATTGTGGGATGAAACTGTGGCCTTTAAACATACCATCAATGAGTTGAAATGTAAAAACAGTCAACTCACAATAAAAGAGATTGACTCACAACAGGAGTTTGATGAAAATGAGTGAGGATTTAAATATTCTGAAGCAACAAAAATTACAGCTGATCAAAGACCAAGAGGCATTAATGTGGAAAAGTGATGCAGTAAAGGGTCAGTCAGGTTTTCAGGAACTGACCAGAAATAGGGAAGATAATACAGAGCATATAGAACAGGTCAAGCAAGCAGAAGCTGACATATACTAGGCAGTGCATTTTAGGGACCCGCAAGAGAAAGAGATTGCTCTCTTGAAAGAAAAGTGCCTTAAATATGCGTGCATAATACAAAACTCCCAGGGAGAAAATGAAGTGATTTAGGATGAGGTACAGACAACAAAGGATCTTTTAGTGGCTCAGAACAGGGTGCTTGAAGCCAGTCAGGAATTGGTGTCAGAGTTAAAAATTCAGCTCTCTGAGTGCCAACAGGAAATGAGGACAGAGAGAAGCAGGTGGGAGAGTGTAATAACTGAACTTGAGAAATATAAAGAGGCCTTGAGGTACCCTGACCAATCAGGGTATGGGAAATGACACTCTGGGCAACGAAAAATGCCCCTCCCATAAGATACCTTATTCCAGTTACCCACAACATCCCAGGTACAAATTGGAACTGACCTCATGCATTGCACCTATAGAGAATAGGGAAACATGAGGCAGCTGGACCTACCCAGGCCTAGCCAAACTGATCCAGAAGGTCAGTCCTTGCCAGACATTGATGAGTATTCATGTGCACCACACAGAAGGGAAGGTGGCCAGACCAGTGTTTCCTGGAAGACTAAAATGAATCCTGTGAGTATTTTCTGACACTGAAATATCTTATGATGAGAAAATCAGGGAGTTAGATTTGAAGAAGATGAGATTACAAAGAGATCACCTAGCCCACTTTGCTGGAGAAGAAAAGCCAGAGCTTCAGCCTCTGAAGGGCATACTAATTTCCTCCATACATTCAGGGGAATGTGGGGATTTCCCGAGACTATCTGGAAGGAAGGATGAAGAAACTGTGTTTTTTCATGTCCCTAGATGTCACAACAGGGAAAGTGATCCAAAGAGTTCACGGTGGCCCTGGCGAGAGGAGTCCAGATCCTATGAGTCTGGGATGTATTCCCAATCTTATGGGGATGGGAAATGCCAATATGACAGGGAATAGAGTCTAAACAGCAGTTTGGAGTCAGAAAGTGAACAGACTTGGGTGCAGAGAAAAAGAAAGACAGCAAAACACAGAAAGGGGTTTGTTAAAACCCGATCAGACAGATCAAGGCCAAAAAGAGCTTCCTGACACCATACCATATGAATGCTAAATATTCAGTTTGGGAGCACTTGGAACTTTATGAGCAAATGATGTCATCATTTCAGATCAGAAATTATGTAAATTGCATAGCATTTGCAAATGGACACTCGCCCCTGAGTACTCCAGTTTCTTTGCAGGACAGGAGAACCAGGATCTTTATAAATGGCCCATCTTTAAGGCAGCCATTTTGAAAAACAATTCCACGCATCGGAACCCAGAAGAGACCCGTAAGGCTGCATATAACTTGCAATGTGGGGGAAGATCAGGCACCTACGGAGTTTGCGACTTCCAGGACAGATGAACACAAATAGTAGGTAGTTTGTGACCACATATTTCCATGTTCTCCCCAAAAACATTATTACTCAATTAGTGCATCATTTTCATGAGTGCGGAACACTGGATTGGGTAATAGAGCAAACCTCTAGGATATGTGAGGTTCAGAAGCCCACAGAAAAGAACCCCCCTCAAACCCTACAACCATCTACCACACCTGCCGCTGTGAAGGAAGCAGAGGTGCAAACTACCCCTTCTTTGAACCTGGAGATGGGGGGGCCTAAAAATACTCCTCCAGCCAACAAAGAGAATGGACACAGAGGGGACACCCCACTCCAGCCAAATCGAATGGTAGTCAGGCAGGAGTCCAGAACAATGATCCCTCTGACCCTGACACATATGTAACAACTAGATATAAGGGTTCAAAACCAATCCTGGGTTGTGTGTAAACTCCTCCAGCACAAGGGGGATTCAACCAGGTAAATACTTCCCTGGCCCGAGAAACTTCCCTCCAAACTTCCCTCAGGAGAGGAGTACCACTCCATCTCCTAACCTGAACTTCTTCCACAGGTACCCTCCGAATCAGAACTTCCAGAATATCCCTCCTATTTCTCTGTGGTTGCAGGACAATAGATCCCTGAACCTGGAAGAAGGTAGAATCAGGATGAAAATGATGGGGTACATTTTCAATACCCCGGCTACTGCGGGAGAAGGGACTGTTACCCTTTTCAGGAGCAGCAAAGGTATGAATTGAGACCGCCCTACAATCCAGGAAAAGTCTAACAGCTGGAGTGACAGGTCCAGCAACTGACCGACGAGCTGCAGTGCATGCAGAGGGCTCAATCTAATCATGTTTCCCATAATTCCCCAACACCCAGGTCTGATGCCCTGGGACGGAAATGATGGGAGGAAATGTCCAACAAGCAACAGGCTTCTGAGGATGGGCCCCGGGTCGAGGGGAGATGCTAAGCCCCAGAGGCACCTTCCTTTCTCACCTAGACAGAATCCCTGGAAACCTCTCAGCCTGAAAGTGACTCTTCTATCCACAGGAAGTTAGAACCCAAAGAACAGGGGTTAGTAGGAGGAGTCAAAGAAAACCCTGGTTTATTTTCTCGGATTTATTCTTAAAAAGCTTGTCCTCTTTTTCTGAGAAATTTCTCATAAGAAAATTGTATTTTTACCGTGGTAAATCGGCTTAATGTTGTTTTTTTTTATATTTTGTAAAGATCCACTTGATCAAAACAAATTTAAAAAAAAAAGAAAAAAAAGAAAACCCTGCTTTGTGGAGGAACACAAGATAATCCCCTTTGAAAGAGAAGAGTACCTGGAGGATTCAGGTAAGCAAATCTTCTATTTCAGGATCGGGGAAATCCCTCCCAAAGAAAAATGGGTACAAAAAGACCTTGAGTTGGACAGGGTAAGTATGGAGACCGAACCAGATCAAGAAATTCTTAGAGCCACAATAATGTAAACCAGATAATACCAAAAATGAAGAGATATCCCCCTCCCCTAAAACAAGCTCTGGAAATTGTCCGCAGGTAAATGGGGACAGCAAAGAATTGGGGGAGAAAGAGGATTCCCCAACTCTACACATTTCCAAATGTAAAGTTTTTCTTACAGATTCTTGAACTATGGCAAGGATAATTGTCAAACATCACAGTGTCCGAGTTCAATATCAAGAAAATGACCACTGAACTGGCAAATAACTCAGACTTTCTTTACACCCTTCAATAGAAAGAAAGCAGATTTTATACCCGAATCAAGGTGCAGGGTCAGTGTGAATTATCAGCTCTGGTAGATACTGAATCCCAAGCCACCTTCCTGTCTAAAAAGGCTGTTGATCAACTAAACTCCGGAAGGGGGAGGGTCACTAAATTCCCCTCATACCTCTTTCCGTACAACTCCAAAATGTCAATGGGAATGACATTCCGGTAGAAGGCACTGTGGATCTGGAAATCAAATTTAGACGACATTGGTTAAAACATCGGGTGATAGTTGTGACTCCAGACGGCACACACTATTTACTGGGGAACAATCTCCTGCAGAGGTTATGACCTCTGATCCACTGTATAAACATGGTCCTCTGGACCCAGACTAACCGGCCTATAAAATTCAAAATGAGTACAATTATGTATGTTTGAAAGGTACCTGCCATTTAAATGAACGACGGTCCGAGAAAGTGGAATTTAATTTCAAGAATAATAAGGTCTCAGACATCACTGTCATCTCTGTCGGAGAACAAACTGGTGATGGGAACCCTTCTTGCTTCTTGAAAATCAACCTTCCTCCCACTTTTAAGTGGCATTACACACTGGAAGGGAACACCCAGAAATTTTACACTAGACCAAAGTCAGAAGAACACTGAACCCCATGAAAAAAGACCATGAAGAACCAGCTCAAAGTCTGACGGACATACAGAAAAAGGGTGAATAGTGTTTTTTCCCCATTCAAATAAATGAGGGGAGGAGCCGGTGTTCACCAGAGTATGCCTAAATAATGGAATAAGCTCAATCAGTGAAGAATTATTCAGGAAAATCTCAAAAGATCAGATCTTTCCCAAATTTAAATTAATTGATAAATGGGAAGTGGGCCTGGAAACCCCAAATTCCAAACATTTCCTGCCTGGCAGGTGTGTGTTAAAAATGCCCATTGGCAACAAAAGCATAATTGAGGAGAACCATCTCTGGTTCAGGAAGCACCTCAAAACCTTCCTCTTTCCGTCTGTTTTCTCTCCTTCTCTCCCCTGCTTAACTCCTGGCTGAAACTGAAACTGCACTGGTCACCTGGCTACCCTCTGTTTCCCGGGCCCAGGTCCCCTCCCCACCAGTTGCACACCTGCACTGCCCCCCTGGTAACCCTTGCACTCTGGGGCTGGTTCTGTATCCCTACAGCCCCCTACCATTGCTTGACACCTGATGTCTGCACCCACCCTTGCACCTGCCACCAGCTGGCCACACTTCTTATTTATTGTTCCTATTCATTTTTTCTATTTATCTACTGTTTATCCTATGTACTGCACTTCCCCGCTCCTTTCCCCCTTGTACTTTTCCCCTTCCCCACCTCCCCTGCACTTGCGCAATCTCAATGTCACCTGGCCTAGTAAGATCGTTGTCTCTGTCTTCCCTTTGTTCCCCTCCCTTGCCTCGTCACGCCTTGAAACACTTGTGTATAGGCACGTTATAAATGCCATATCAAATCATATCATAGAACATAATTGTTGGGTCGTGAGAGATATCCCTTCTGCCTTTTATTTAGGAAGTGACATGATCAACCGATTCGCAATCAATTTGGGCATAATTATTAATAAAGTCTGGTCAAGACTGGGGGATAACCCCATGGGCTTTGACAACACCGAAAAAGCATTGCGGCTGCTGCCTTATGTGGTTGAAGTTCAATAGTGAGAAGATGTTACAATCCCAGGACAGGTGATGCAATCCACGATTCCCCTCAAAATTAATCTAGGACAGAACCTCAAATATCAGGACACCTATATAATTTTGAAACCCCATCTCCACCAACAAGATTTGTGTTTAAATCTGACTCCTCTAGTGGATGTAGAGCATGATGCCATCCAAATATTGTTCGATAACAGCAACACTAAAAATATAACTTTGGGCACTGACACCTCTATTGGATGAGCGGTTGATGCCCAACATTATTTTATTGATTTAGGTAATGAAATCATCGGACCAATTCCTAACAATTGTTTCGACTTCAGCAATGGTATTCCGCCAGAAAATATTTGTACTGCTCCTGGGGGGAATTTCTTGGTGTACTATTCCTGCCCTTATGAGGTGGAAGAGGTGACCTGTGACATCAGGATGGATGAGGCGGTATTTAGAGTGAATG
Source organism: Ambystoma mexicanum (assembly GCF_040938575.1). Taxonomy (NCBI): domain Eukaryota; kingdom Metazoa; phylum Chordata; class Amphibia; order Caudata; family Ambystomatidae; genus Ambystoma; species Ambystoma mexicanum. Next base: position 490,905,082 of record NC_090930.1, on the reverse strand, counting down.
ACAACTACCTCAAATCCCTGGAGCCTCCTGTCCTGATTAGCACGATAAAATGAGATCTCTGGACTGGAGGCTACCACTGAAATTCACTCAGCCCAAGGTCTTTCCAGGTTTCAAGCAGATGGTCAAAGAACGGATCAAGCTTGCTGATGCCTATGAGACTGAGAAGCAAAGACACAAGCTGAAACAGGTATTCCTGGACTTCGATGATATCTTTTCAGTGGACTCATATGACTGTGGACGCTCATCTATTCATTCAACCACCATACCGACGGACCCAGAGATGTTTCCAGTATTTGTTAAGCAATACCGGTTACCTCTCATATCCATGGAGTCACTCACAGAGATTATTAAAAACTTTGAATCCTGTGGGATATTTCGTCTGATCCACAGTACATTTAACAACCCGGTACTGGGTATACTAAAACCAAATGGCCAATGTAGGCTATGTGCAGATCTAAAGGAGTTGAACAAACGGGTCCGCATGTCAAGATGGCCACTTCCCTACATCGATCAAACGTGTACACAGTCATTGACTTGACAAACGGTTACTGGACGGTATCTGTGAGTAGGGAAAACCAATGCAAGCTTGCCTTTAGCTTCGGGGGCAGCAATAACCTGGACCTGGACCGGGACCCCCTTTGGAAACATAAACTCTGGCGATAACTTCAACATCTTTCTGCATAAGGCATTGCCTGATTTGGGTGAAAGGGGAAACCTGGCCTATGTAGATGATGTTCTGATCAAGAGCTCAACTGTGAAGGAACATGTAATGGAAATCTGCTATGTTCTGACCCAGTTGCATAAAGCTAGCGAATTAGACACCATGCACTCCAAATGTATGGTACAATTATTATAGTAAAACAATTCAAGAAAATATAAAACAGTTTTAAGGTGCAGAGGAGAAAAGAAACAGCCCTGGCATATGGGTTGTCAATACAATAGAACAAGAGTGTGTTCCCTGTTGGGGAACTCCCGTCCCCTGCACACTATCTATGGCTAAAGTAGCCCAGTAATTTTCCAATAGTAGAAATAAGTATTTCAATTCAAGTCACTGTTTTCTCTGTGGATCTGTTTATGCAAATAAGACCAAAAGTAGTCAATTCACAAAGTCTTTTTTCTTTAACAGTGATTTATTCCAAATGTATATGCCCAACGCGTTTCGAAATTCATTCTCTTCATCAGGGGCTGTGAGTTCAGTCAATTTCCATTTATCTACAAATATTCAACAACAATATGAATCAATAAGTGTATAACATCCAAAGTAATCATAGTGTAAATCATGTAAAAATTGTTCTTGTACAGAAATCAAGTTCAATCATCATATGTCAACACCTGATCAGATTTCTCATAATGTGACAATTTAAAGGAACCAGAATTTTTTACAATGTTGCCCATCCTCAATTATAATTTCTGAATATAATTCATGATTGTGAACACAATAGGGAAGTTTTGGAAAAAGATAAAAACCATGTCAAAAATAGAGAAAACATATGTTAATTCTGTAAATGGTGAGATATGCTAGAGATTAGCCTCAAGAATATGTCTATGCTTTGGACTACGTGTTCTGACTACATAAGTGAAAGAGAAGTTAAAGCACTTACTCCAGTATAGGGTGTAGCTAAATTCCAGACGTAGCAGAGACGCCGAATAAGTGTGGCTGAAGCGGGAAAACCAAGAACAAGTCTCACGGTCAAGAAGTCTGTGTTCCTATGGACAACAAAACGGGGTAAAAGTAAAGAAAAATAAGGACCCGGGCTTGAAGTATGCCAAGGAATGGTGCAGAACAAGCCAAAAAGTACTTACAATAGGAGGAATCACGAGCTATCCAGTTCTTGACTTGTCCAAAGCAGCAGAACATGGCAGCATAAATATACGTCATGCACGTGACGTCATCACGTCGAGAACGTGTCTTACGTCACGAAGGTAAACAAGTGGCGTTTGTTGGCGATGTTTGTGACGTGATTACGTTGTGGACACAGTTCTTATTACTATTGTAATGGAAGGTACAAAGAGTAATGTGCGAGATATACAACCAAATTATCTGATCCTGTCTGCAGGTCAAATTGCGTGTTGCGAGTGTATGTAAAAAATCAAAAGAATCTTATAATGGGAGCAATAGCATGTGATCTGGGATACCTTTCACTGCTTAGTCCATATCAGTAAGGGTATTCAGCAGTGTTGTAATAAAAGCGCAACAAGGTTAACAAAGTTATATCATACATGAGAATAACATTGTGCTCTATGGAAGAAAAATTCAATTGTTAAAACTGATATAATATTGTTCCGTCCTCATTGTATATGTTGGCCTATGCCCAGTCGCTTTGCGAGGAAATCTGTATTGCAAGGTCATGACCTTAAGTGAATCAAGCCTCCATTTTATGTTAAAGCCGCCATTTTAGTTTATCGTGCAAAGTCACCTTGTGGCCTAAAATGGCCGACCTGTGTTCTCTTGTTCTTGCTTTAAGCTCTTCAGCCTCTGTAGGAGAGTTAATGTCCAACCTGCCTTCAGGCTACATGTTAGGGTCATGTAGACTTTGTCCTTTGTTGACCTCGGGATCAGGGGATTACTTGAATCTGCGATGTTAACCTACAAGTATACAAGAACAATAACGCTATCTAAACACGACATGCAAAACATTTGTTTGACCTGTATTAAAGCAATGTGTAATGAGTGTAAAGTTAAACCTAGAGAATAATAGTGTTTGTTAGTAAATGTATTAAAAAGTAAACCGCATGCACGAGATATGTAAATTAGGAACGAACCTGGCCTGACCCTAGCCCAGTACATGATTAACTTGTAAGAGGCTGGACATCGTTATAACGAAACTGTATAAATACTCTGATGTCCAGCTAGCAAATCCTGTTCACTGCTCACATTGAACCCTGCTGGTGGTCTCTGTGATGTACTGATGGCCAAATAGCTATTTGTGTACCTTGTTTGTAAACTGTACAGAATTGCAATAAAGATTCCTGGAATCTTTACAAGCGTGTGTCGGTGTATTTCTCTTTGCATGGTGTAAAAGCCTTAATATTGTATTTTCTGATTCCACATATGGCACCCGAATAGGGACCCTCAAGATCGACTTCGTCTCGTTGAAGGTTGGCTCGGCTATCGGACCGGGATCGGACGGTGCCAACAGAAATGGCCCCTCTGGACGAGAAGTGAATTCATCGACAGAACAGCACGATCCGATCCCTGAACGGTGAGCTGTAGCCCGAGATGACGTCTTGACGAGGGTCCATATATCGAGGTGGGTAAATTTGCCGAAATCACCAGACACGTGGGTCCTTAGCATTGTCCTTAGTAACCTGATCGGGCCTCCCAGTCCTTTGGTCAGGTGAATCGTGACCCAATTCTTAATTTAACCCTGACAATTTGAATTTGGCGCATTGTCCTCGCGAGCACAATTATTTGACCAGGTAACACCAGAACTCTGATATGCCTGGGAAATTGTCTGCCTGCTTCAGGGCATTATTCCGCAGCGACAGACAATCTTTGGAAGATAGCCATCCCGCACCACAGGAGGGGTCGCCGGCATGTACTATGTACTGTAAGAAAGGCTTTGGTAGTATAGCATTTAATGACATTTGGCACAGACAGAGCAGGCATAACTCTAATCTTCGGTGGCCAGCCATGGTAGCTTTGTAGAGAGAAACATATGCGTCGACATATGACAAGTGTCGAAAAGGCACGGTTATATGATCAAAATAAACAATTGGAGTCAGCTAGGAACACGGACAGAGCGTTTCAATTAGGCATTCAAAAAATGTACCCTTCAAAAGATTTTCATACGTCAGATGAATTGATTAATAAACTTTTGCATGAACGAAGGCCCGATGCCTCCACGCCCCCCCCGTACGTACGTCCCTCCTCCTGGTGTTTTGCCCCTTCCCTTTGTTGTTCCTCCTCCGATAGTTCCTCCGGTCCTCCCTGTTGTTCTTCCTGTTGTTCTTCCAGTCGTCGCTCCTTTGCCTGCCCCCTTGCCTCCACTTGTTGATATTCAGAATGTGCCTACTCTTCCTCTTCCAAGTGATTCCGCATCGCTTGTAGTAAACTAGGGAGCGGGATCAAGGGTTGTGACTCGTAATACTGTGTCCCCAGATAAAAAGAATGAATTGATTGCTTGGGCTAAACATTGTATGGAAAAGGGTGAACAAGCTGATGTTTTTTCCACACTCGAAAATGTAAAAGGTATTCCTGAGAAAAATGTTTTTATTGAAGGATTAGGGATTCATTTGAGTATAATGTGGAACAGATTAAACGATGTAGATCTCCCACAAGGGTTACGGGATTTGAACGCCTTAGCGTTGTCCAGAGATACTGCGGAGAAAGTATATGAGCATGTCGAGAGGATTTTTGTCTATATGAAGAGTTGGAAGAGTTACAGAATGAGGAAGCAGATGGTGATAGTTAAGGTATTATGTTCTTACAGAAACCGTTTTCTCCTCGCCGTGAATTAAAAGGTGAGGAAGCGCAAATTTGTACAAAGGATGCGATAAGATGGATTTCAGATATGTCGATGACTCCAGATGAAGTATATGACACATATAGTCAGTATACGTTAGAAATACAATAGAAAGTGATACAGGTTATGGTAGAATACCTGCAGAATGAGTGTGTAAAAAGAAAGATTTGTTGTCCTGCAGAATTGTTGAGTGTTTATAAGAGAGCCTTTTCGATTGATACTTCTTCAACTGCCTTAGTGCTTGATTTGGCTCTGTTGCTTAGTAAGCATTCGGAGCTACCTACTTCTCAGTTGCCTATGAGAGACGTCCCTCCGACATTTGTCCCAAAGGTTGAGATTGCGGCCGATGCTGCACGAGGAATACTCGCGGAGGAAATTCCTGCACATTACGTATCACAGTTTGTTCACGTCCCGTTTTCAAGACAGGAAGTCAACACCATAAAGCAATCTATTCCCGATGTAAGAAAGAATCCGACGGGGTTCTATAAAGAAATAGAATCGGTCTTACAATCATCGGTATTCACCTTAAGTGATATTGATTTATTATTTCCCGTACTCCTGCCAGTTGATTTATGGAAACAGATTAGGACTGTAGATGATGTACCTGGGTTAGGAGATACATGGGTTAACATGGTTAGGCTCGACAGAGAAAGACCGGCTGGCGAGCGACCGCCTCAAGTGATATTAACTTTGCTTGATAGGATTATTGTAAAGTTAAAAACTATAGTTCCTGAAAAAAGAATCATTTGGGACAAGCTTACGGCCTGTGTCCAAGGAAAGTCTGAGGGTGCTACCGATTTCTTCAATCGGTTTGAGCAGGTATTTTCAGATTTCAGTGGATAAGACTTAGGCACAGAGTCAGGGAAAAGGCTGTTTGTCGACAAATTTGTACGTGAATTGCTGCCTGACATCCAGTTACAGATTATGTCTTACGAAAGCGCTTGGCAGGCGAAGTCTCAGTCAGAAGTACTGCACATGGCACAGTACTATGAAAATCGTGTGAATAATGAAAAGGAAAAACTTGAGAAAAAAAAGGGTGACCTGAAAACAAAAGTCCTATTACAACAGATTGTTAGAAACCCTAGAGGGGGTAATCAATTTAGAGGTCAGTACGTTCCACAGGGAAGTACGGCCCTGGCTCTGGTAACCGTTAACCAGTGTGCCTATTGTCGACAGGAAGGTCACTGGCGCGCACAATGTCCGACTTTGCAGCAAAGGTCATTTGGGAACATGGGTAGACGATCCAGAGGTCGCCCAGGTGCAGGGGGCCCTGGCAGAGGTCAGTTTGCACCAGAATCACAGCAACCTCCTTCACAGGATAAGCAAGTTTCGAATGTGGATAATAGAAACATTTTTGATCACCCTTCTGCCGCTTACCTCTCTGAAGAGCTTCCTTTTGACGATATTCTGTTTCGCTAGGATTGCCTGAAGCAGGATTTGGAACCGACGCCTATTCCCGTTCATCAGAAAGGCCTCTACGTTGAGATGGCGGTGGGAAATAGGAAGCATCTATTTTTAGTAGATACGGGAGCACAGAAATGTTCCATTGACCATTCGCGGGTTCCAAATATTCCCCTGTCAGGGCAGTCCAATGTTTCCGTAGGGTTTTCAGGCACACCTGTAGTTTGTCCGGTCTCTTTGCCGGTACCGATAACACTGGGTCCCTTCACGGAGCAGTGTCCATTTCTACTTACCACAAACTGTGGAGAGAATTTGCTGGGGTTAAATTTGTTGAAGGAATTGCATGCTCTCCAGAGCATACATTGTTCTCCAGACGGAGTTCGGTTAACAATTTCACCTCAGCAATCACTCGCCTCTCAGTTTTTTACTCGACCTTTACCGCCAGAATTAAGTAATATTCCGGAATGCTTACGGGCAATTGATGACAATGATGTGGGCATTCTTCAAATTTAACCTGTTAAAATTATTCTGAAACATGGAGTAAAATTGCCTCGCATCCCGCAATATAAGATCTCAGTTGAAGGTGAACAGGCTTTGAAATGTATAGTTTCTGATTTTGTACATCGTGGAGTAATTGAGGAAATTACAGGTAGTGTGTGTAATAGCTCGATTTTGCCAGTATATAAAAAAGGTGATAATGCGATTCCTTTTCGATTTATAATTGATTTGCTATTGACAAAATTGTGGCTCTTCAATTCCCTATTGTACCTGATGTTACAACGATACTAACCATGATTCCGGCTTCTGCCACTCACTTTAGTGTTGTTGACCTTAAAAACGCGTTTTTGAGTATTCCTATACATAAGGATAGTAGGTATTTGTTCGCGTTTACCCTAGGTGGACGCTCGTTCACATTCACTTGTGCACCACAAGGGTACACTGAGAGTCCAAGTATTTATAGTAGGGCATTAAAAGAGCAACTCAATACTCTTGAGTTGCCTACTACTTGCACGTTACTACAGTATGTAGATGGTCTCCTCTTGGCTGCTGATTCTGAGAGTGCCTGTAGAGAAGGCACCATGTTGCTGCTTTGTCATCTAGCAAAACATGGCCACAAAGCTTCACTCAAAAAATTCCAATATTGTTGTCAGGAGGTCGCCTATTTAGGCTATCTCCTGTCAAAGGAGGGAAGACGGTTGACACCTGAACGAATAAAAACTATTTCTGGCACGTCTGTCCCAAATACGCAGAAGGAAGTTAGAGCCCTGATAGGTATGGCTTCTTACTGCAGATTGTGGATCCCTAACTTTTCGTTAACGATTAAACCAATGCTGGCTTTGACAAAGAAGGGCATTTCTTTGCCATTGCCATGGACTTTGGAACACCAGACAGCATTTGACTTGCTCAAAACCGCGCTGTGTTCAGCGCCGGTTTTAGGAACTCCAAATTATGAAAAGGCCTTTGTGTTGTATGTGCATGAACGTGATGGATGTGCTTTGGCTGTGTTAACGCAGGAACATGGAGGGAAGAATAGGCCGGGGGGCTATTTCTCATCCGCCCTTGATCCTGTTGCATGCGCTTTGCCGAGATGTTTGAGAGATGTCGCTGCTGCTGCTGCGTCTGTAAAACAGAGTGAGGGAATGGTCCTGGGTCATGCGTTAACCCTAATGGTACCTCACTCTGTAGATATTTTATTGAATAGAACTCAAATGCAACACCTCACTTCCGCACGATTGACAAAATATGAATTGATCTTGTTTGCTCCCCACATTCAAATTCAGAGGTGTTGTGTATTAAATCCGGCTGAACTTTTACCTGTCCCGCAAGATACTGTTGATGGTAACGAAACATCACATGATTGCCTTTATGTGACAGAACAAGAGACTAAAGGTAGAATCGTACATCCACGGCTGCTTATGCCGTCACTACTTTAAGCACGATTGTGGAAACCAAAATAATTATGCATAATTCCATGCAGGCCGCAGAAAGTATAGTGTTTACTCAAGCTTGTGAAATTTCTGAAGGGCTTACAGTAAATATATATACTGATAGTCAGTATGCTTTTGGGGTGGTTCACAACTTCGGTAGACTTTGGAAAGAACGAGGTTTCTTGACCTCACATGGCACAAAAATTCAGCATGGCACTTTTATAGTGCAATTACTTTCAGCGCTCGCACTCCCTGTTCAGTTAGCTATTATAAAATGTGCAGCACATCAAAAGGTGACAGATGATATAGGAAAAGGGAATGCTTTCGCTGATCAGATAGCTAAGCAAACTGCCACTGATTTTAGTTCAGAAATGTATGCTGTAAGAGAAACTGTAAATATTTGCACTTTTTGTGAAAGTATTGATTCTGTAAAAGACATTCAAGCAGATGCTACTATAGAGGAAACCAAGAAATGGGTCGAAGGTGCAGGAAGATTGGATGATGATGGGTGTTGGCTGGACAATGTTGAAGGAAAATGGTTACTCCCTGACGCCTACATTACAATGATGGTTATTATGGCTCATGGTCCGACACATGTCTGCGCGCGTAAATTGACTAAAATGTTACACAGTGTATGGGCCAATGATAAAATTTTCAAAATTGCGGAGCGCTTTGTCCAAGGGTGCATGGTCTGCTTGCAGCACAATGTAGGAAAAGGTACCTCGACTCCTAGAGGAAGTTTCGCTCCACCTTCTGTTCCGTTTGAGGTTATCCACTTTGATTTTATTGAAATGGAACATTGCAACAATCTTAAATATGTGTTGGTTGTCATTAGTGCTTTTAGTAAGTGGGTTGAGGCCTTCCCTGTTAGAGATGCAACGGCCATAACCACGGCAAAAACTCTGTTGAAAGAGTTTTTTCCTAGGTTCGGGCTGGCGAGAGTCATCTGGTCGAATAATTTGCCACACTTTATCACTGCCGTAATCCAACAAATATGAAAGGATTACAGATTGATAAACGGTTCCATTCGGCCAGACATGCCCAAAGTGCCGGATTAGTGGAAAGGCAAAACGCCATTATAAAGAACAAGCTCGCTAAGACGTGTGCTGGCACCAAGTTAAAATAGCCGGACGCCTTAGCGATCGTGTTGCTGTCGATGAGAACAACTCCTCAAACTAAGACTGGGCTCTCTCCCTTTGAGGTGGTAATGGGGAGGCCTGCTAATATTTGGGGCATGCCAAAAAGTCGCTTGCTGCGGGATATAGAGAATGTGCTTCTTTCAGATTACTGTAACCAGTTGACTAAAAATCTGTTTTCAATTTATCACCAGGTGCGAGAGGCATTACCTGTACGTTACGAGGGTCCTGGTCACAGTCTACGACCAGCGGACTGGATCCTCCCCAAAGTTTTTGAGAGGTCGTCTTGCCTCGCACCTCGGTGGAGGGCTCCCTACCAGGTCCTGCTAGTCACTCATACTGCTGTGCGGGTAGCGGGTAGTAAGAACTGGATCCACGCAACGCACACCAAACGGATCCCGCAGCCCGTGCCTTACGATACAGAAGACACAGAATCCCTTTCCACTGCTGTGACCAACGTGCCTGAAACAGTAACAACCGACAAGAGAGTATCGGAGACTGTTCCAGAGTTCGTAAGGCCATAAAAAACGGCCATCTTGTCTCCGCACTCTCCAACCGTGGTACTTCCGGATCAATCATTTTCTGATCCCATTTCCGTTCACTCGCCACCTCCAGTGGGAAGTGAAGACACATTGTTATCTGATCCTTTGGCACCAGAAATTGTGAAATATAATTTACGTCCAAGAAAATAGACGTACAGCACGGTTTGACTGTGCGATTGAGGAAATCATTTGAGGGCTTGCCTTTTGGCCCGACTGTACGAAAGGATTCTGTTGGCTAAGGGTTGTGGGAAAGACATTAAGAAGACTGGAGTCGCCAACAAACGAACAATTGGTGTTTTTTCGATTGAAGACTACAATGCCTGCACCCGCTACCGCTCGGACCGAACTTTTAGATAAATATGTGACTAGCAGAGACAATGATCAAGCATGTAATGGGACCACGCAAGTGTATTGTTGCCTTTTTGTAATAATAACTGGGTTTTTAGTAACTATTGGTTTTGGGTTATGGTATCTGGAGGAAGCATATGCGCTAGAGGACTTTTTACCTGTTGAAAATGTATCTGTTTTCCCCACTCCTTCCGTGCAATTGCATACCTTATCGCCTAGAGATTCTTCGCATAGACGGAACTATCAGAATAATACTCTTTTGTTAATAATGAATGCTACTCATGCAATTTTAAATAGGACCAATTGCTGGATCTGCTCACATCTACCACAACTTGGGGATAAGGGGCTAGGTTGGTATATTCATCCTTTACCTTTGACAACTGCTTGTTATGCTTCTCTTAGAGCGCTATTCTTTGGCCGATGGAATGACACGATCTCAGGTAACTTTGATGGTACAAATTTGAATTGTTTTGATGCCCCTGGGATGCTCGCTTTTTGCAAATAGGAGTAAGCCAAACGTTGCTTCTGTTAGGCCCTCTGATAGATTGTCTCGTCCTTTTCAGTCTTTGATCTCTTTCAAAATGTCTCCTATAGGCAATAAGGATGCCATGCCTCCATCTTATTCTGTTAAACGTGGCCCTGATTCAGTATCCTTCTGCATACAGAGGAATGGAACACGGTCAATGGGTAATTTTAGAAAATGCGCCAACGTTGCGAATTTGACTAGTGAGAACAGTCCTCTGTACGTAGGTGAACCTGTCTATTTTGTTTGCAGTAATGTGGCATTTCCATGGTTGCCCAGGGATTGGCAAGGAACCTGCTATTTAGGGATTCTATTACCTGGGGTATTTATTGCCAGTACTGCAGAAATTTCGAAGACTCATCCACGACGAGGTGTGAAAGGGATACTCCAGTGCAAACTCTAGGAGACATCATGAAATCCTAGCGAGAGTATTGGAGAGAACCATCAACCGGACCAGTGACATACTCTATAATATGACGTTAGAACAGAAAGCGATAAGATTAGTAGCTCTTCAGAACCGGATGGCATTAGATGTCATTCTGGCAGAGTGTGGAGGAGTATGTAAATTAGTGGGGTCCGCTTGCTGCGTTTACGTACCAGACTCCTCTCCAACGATCTTTAGGGCTATCCAAAATCTACATGTTCTTAGTTCAGAAGTGCATGTTCCTGAGGGAAACTGGGAACTTAGTGCATGGTTTTGGGACCTCCTACGGTCGTGGGGATGGAAGTTGTTTTCGGCCCTGCTGATTATCTTGGGTAGTTTTCTGTTCCTTTGTTGTTGTATACAGTGTCTCCCTGGTATATGTTCAGTATTAGGGGGGTGTTGCGCGCATGCAACAAGTGTATTAGGGCATAAAATATACGCCCCAGATAAGGTTTCCAAGGAGTATGTGTTGAAAGAAACTCTAGTGTCTGATCTAATGGCAATAGATATGTCTGACAATGATTCGGAGTGTATAGACGTTGAAGTGTGGAGTTAGTCGCAAAGTGATTGAAGGTAGTTTAGTGCTTGGCATAGGCCAAAAGGAGGGTTTGTTAAAACTGATATAATATTGTTCCGTCCTCATTGTATATGTTGGCCTATGCCCAGTCGCTTTGCGAGGAAATCTGTATTGCAAGGTCGTGACCTTAAGTGAATCAAGCTTCCATTTTAGGTTAAAGCCGCCATTTTAGTTTATCGTGCAAAATCACCCTGTGGCCTAAAATGGCCGACCTGTGTTCTCTTGTTCTTGCTTTAACCTCTTCAACCTCTGTAGGAGAGTTAATGTCCAACCTGCCTTCAGGCTACATGTTAGGGTCATGTAGACCTTGTCCTTTGTTGACCTCGGGATCAGGGGATTACTTGAATCGGCGATGTTAACCTACAAGTATACAAGAACAATAACGTTATCTAAACACGACATGCAAAACATTTGTTTGACATGTATTAAAGCAATGTGTAAAGAGTGTATAGTTAAACCTAGAGAATAATAGTGTTTGTTAGTAAATGTATTAAAAAGTAAACCGCATGCACGAGATATGTAAATTAGGAATGAACATGGCGCGACCCTAGCCCAGTACATGATTAACTTGGAAGAGGCTGGACATCGTTATAACGAAACTGTATAAATACGCTGATGTCCAGCTAGCAAATCCTGTTCATTGCTCACACTGAACCCTGCTGGTGGTCTCTGTGATATACTGGCGGCCAAATAGCTATTTGTGTACCTTGTTTTGTAAACTTTACAGAATTGCAATAAAGATTCTGGGAATCTTTACAAGCCCGTGTCGGTGTATTTCTCTTTGCATGGTGTAAAAGCCTTAATATTGTATTTTCAGATTCCACACAATGACTGTGAAAATGCATGCCTGGCAACAGTGTGGGTGTTTAAAAACTACCACCTATTTATCCAGGGGGAGCACATCATTGTAGAGACTCCTCACCAATTCTTGCAATACTTACAAAGTGACAGAATCTGCACAGGGAATGTAAGTAATTCCATAATTACTTCCTGGATTTTGTCCATGCAAGCTTTCCTGCAGAGGTCAGATATGGCCAAAACAAGTACAGTCCTATAGAGCAAGGATTGGCTGACTTGCATGACTGTGCTCAAGACAACTGTTTCAATGATGACAGTCTAATCACCAAAAACAACATGGAGGCGTACCTATCTTCCCTGCACAAGGTCTATGAAGAAGACACCTGACAGGGGATACTCACACTTTAAGAGTATTGGTGCTCCTATCACGTTAGTAAGATCAGGGCAAAGGAACTAGTGGCTGGCATTGGGAATGCCTGGGTTAATGAAACCCTGGAGCCCTCTCCTGTTACACAATAGGACCCTGAAGTAGTCAGTTGGCAGAGTTGATAGCCATTTATCAAGCCATCCGAACTGCAGTACACCACCAACTCCAAGAGCTGGCCATAATTACCAACTCTGATTATGTTATGAATGGGTTAGTGGAACACCTGATCAACTGGAAAAATCGAGGCGTGCTTTGCACCAACAACAATCCCTTAAATCATGGCAAAATGATCTAGTCGTTTGATGATCTGGTGACCTCTAATGAGATGAACATCTATTGGAAGAAGATAAGAGGTCATTCCAAAGTAGAGAGGCAACATAAGACTGGGAATGAGCTGGCTGACCAGCTGACTAAAATTGAAACCCTGCAGGGGGATTTCATAGACACAGAATTCACCACTGTCACCAGGTCACAACTTGTGCCAACAGTGACATTCTGACTACCCAGTGGAGTACATATACCCGCGATGCAGATTTGATCACTGCACAGATAGAGGACCTGATTATTTTTAAAATTCTTTCAAAACATTGAAGACCCTGTGAGTTTCCCTCTAACATAATCAGATTAAAGCAGTAAAGAGGATATCCGGGTGTTGATGAAGTTTTCCAAGATGATCTCAATTCAAAATGGTTCTTTGGTACGGAGATCACTATCTGGATGTGACCTACCTCATTCTGAAGCCTGGTGTGGAACCACACCCATGATGCCGTCACTGATGGTCATAGGGGATTCCATACGACATTGGAAATCTTGCATGAGGTTACATACTAGCCCTGTATGGGCTGGGACCTCAACATGTATTTAAAAGGGTGTCTTGTGTGTACTCAATTTCAACCCAACTCGCTCACAAACAGAGCTCACCTAGAGAACGGGGGAATGACACTTCCTTGGTCAGATTTGCATGTCGATTTCATTGTGCCAGTGATTTGCTCCTCTAGAGGAAACAAGTACATGTTGACTGTAACATGATTGTTTACAAAGTGGGTAGAATATCTTCCTGCCCCGAACTGTAAGGCATAGACAGCTACTGCACTAATGATCAATCACATCTTCTCTCATTTTGGCCTCGCACAAAGAATTGAGTCAGAAAGAGGAAGTCATTTTACCAGTGAGGTGAATGCAAAGATGTGGTCGATTTTAGGGGTACAAATAAAACTCCACATTGCCTACTGCCCAGCATCGAGCGAGGGGATTGAGAGATACAAGACCATTGTGAATATCTTGAAGAAGTTAGTGGCAGACTCTGGGCCCAGATGGAAAATTCAATTACCACTTGTCCTGATGGCTATTAGGTCTACACCATCTTCTGCAACAAAAAATGTCTCCATTTGAGCTTATGTCCAAATGAAAAAGGGTGTTACCTCAGCATCTGCTCTATAGAACTCAGGAGCAGGCACGGATAAATGCGTCCACCACTCATGTGTACGTTGAAAATTTAAGGAAGTACCTCCACCATGCCTTTGTTTATGCCAGCCCAATTTAGAAAAGTCGACTGAAGGAAGGAAATCCTACTACGATCTAAAGACCACGAAGGAATAGGAGTTAGGTGAAAAGGTTTACCTGTACAATTTTCAGAGGAATCAGACCAAGGAATGGACATTTCTTCCGTTTGGCATGGGAGCTTTGCAATCGTAAACAAAATATTACCTGTGACCAATATGATCTGCATCTGAAACGGAAAGCAGACGGAAGAGAAATGGGGCCAAATCAATCAGTTGAAAAACTGTCATCCTAGACAAGTTTTACAACTGATTGAGGAGCCTGATGAAGGTGGAACCGAGGAGTGAAAGGGAAGAATGAAAACCCTCGAAGGAAATTAAAATACATATACAGGGTTTAATTAAATTAATACTCATAAAAAATGTAATAGACAATGTATATATATATTATATATATATATATATATATATATATATATATATATATATATATACATATATATTCAAGGAAAAAGTTTTAGCTGCTGGGACATTAACTTAATGCAACTAAACCCTGGAAATTCAGCTAAAGCCACCTTACCTTTGCACCCCCTGTTGCGCAAACTATGACCACAATGATGACATCACAGATCACATCACTGATGTCATCACTAATTACATGTTGTATGAAAACAATAATGACATTACAAATCACATCACTGACACCATCACTGGTGACAACAGTAATTGCATTGTATATAACTGATTACATCAGTAATAGAATTAGACATAACATCATTAATAAGTTAGTTCATGAAAACATTGATTACCTTAACAACAATTTAGGCCATGAGCAAAGGCTGGGGTTACTGGCCAGTACCAGAGGCCATAGCTAGTAGTCGGTTGGTGTTCAAAAATACCAATGTGCATGGTTAACTGCCATGGTTAGTAGCCTGTCAATGTTTTAAACTATACCGCGGTTAACGTTGAAAGCTGTAGTCAGTGGCCATGACCAAAGGCCATAGCGCCAATTAATATGTCAGAATGTACAGTCGGCACAGTCAAAGGCCGTGGCCACTGGCTAGTATTGTGTTGAAGACCATGGCTAGTGGCTGGTTAGTCTATATAATATACAGTGGGCACGGTCGAAGGCCATAGCTAGTGGCTGGTTAGTGTTGAGTAATACACAGTGGGCACAGCCGATGGCCATCATTTATTGCATTTTATTATTTTAAAATATATAGTGGGCACAGTCAAAGATTGTGGGCACTGCCTAGTATTGTGTCAAAGTCCATGGCTAGTGCCTGGTTAGTGTATATAATATACAGTGGCCCGAGTCAAAGGCCATAGATAGGGGCTGGTTAGTGTTGTATAATACACAGTGCTCACATCCAAAGTCCATCGCTTATGCCATGTTATTATTTTAAAATAAACAGTACACATGGCCAAAAAATTTACAAACTGCTCACGGTCAAACACCATGGCTAGTGGCCCATTTATATGTTAGAATATATAGTGTAAATAGTCAAACATTGTGGCCACTGGCCAGTATTGTGCTAAAGTCTATATAATATACAGGGGACAATGTTAAAAGCTGCATCCACTGCTAAAGGCCAAAATCTATGGTTGATAGCTTGTTAGTGGTTTAAAATATTCTGTGCTCATGAGTGAAGGTTGTGACCACTGTCCAGAAGGCCATGACTAGTACCCATTCATGTGTTAAAATGTATTTGGCCATGCACACTGACCATGGCTGAAGCCCATGCTTAATGGCAGTTACTGTTGTAATTTCATTAGTGATGTCACACCTTAATGTCCCTGCAACTAAAGTGTTTTCCTAGAATTCTAAGGGTGTTGTTATTCCATACATAATTAACATTAATAATACAGACAATTCAGCTAATCAAAACACTGTATTATGTCTAGAAAGTAAAATGAAAAGCAATTGGACAATCACATTCCCCCCAAATAAACCTGTTGTTACAAAAAATGAGTTTGCATATGCTCTTAACTTTTTAAAGTATTTACATAAAATATGTACTGTTCATGAATAGTTATTAACGTACTACAGTAACTGTCAATATATTTTAATATAAATATTTACAAAACTACTGCCCATATATATGTAGATATAAGTGTTTTATAGTGGCATCTACCAAGGACACATCCGCAGCTACATAAAGCAACGACTGGGGAAGCGGGTACCCGCATGTGTGAAATCAGCTAATAGAACGCTGACATCCTTCAACACAGCTATGCATTTTCACGTCTAACATGCCAGCCAATGGTATCATGCGCTGCGGTTCCGTGCCTACAGGTTACACGCGTCAACAAACGATACAATCACACATTGTGAAGTATTGACGCGAGTACGCCCATGCCGTTTGATGTAACCCGGACGTTTGAAATAAGCCAATGGGATGTCAAACTCCTGTAACGCTGCTATGCATCTTTGCGCATTATGCATCAGCCAATCCAAAGGTATTGCGGCGCCACACTTACACCTGACTTTTATACGCTACAAAGAACTATCCAATCACACGCTGCGACATACTGATGCAAGTACCCCCATTCCGTTTGCCATTACCCATGCATGCAAAATAAGCCAATGGGATGTCAAACTCCTGTAACACAGCTATGCCTCTTTGCCATAATTCATCAGCCAACCATAACACACGCTGCGGCTCTGCGCCTACACGTGACTTTGATACACCTCAACGAACGATCCAATCAGACATTGCGCTGTATTGATGCTACTACACCCACGCCATTTGACAACATCTGTGCATACAAGATTGTCCAATCAGATGACGTGACAGTCTGTAGCCACAAAAAATCACCACACCCACAAAAAATAACTTTACATTATTCGTTGCTTTCTGTACTTGCCAGTGAAAGGGTTTTTGAGTAACTGCAAGCACTTTTGGCACTTAAACCCTTAAACTCTTCTTCCTTTGTATCCTGTTTTCCCAAAAAACAATTTTCCTTTGTCTTGTGATTTGTTTAGTTTGTCTATTGTTTGTTTTACTTTTTTTCTTTTTTTAAACCTTTTCATTTTTTGCAGCATTGTCTTTCTCGTGTTGTCATTTTTATTCTTTTATATTTTCCTCCCCGGTTGGACATTCCAACAAGTCCAACCATGACAGTAGGAGCAGCGAGCATGACATCATCATTTGGGTCGACAATCCTTCACCACCAAGCAAGAAGCACACAGGAATGAAAAAAACTGCACACAGTTGGTGCTTCTTTAAAGTGAAGGAACACTGCTCCAGATAAGAGGCGGAGGAGGTACTATGCACCTTCTGCAAAACAACTCTATGCCATGCTTTCCGATATCCCATCTCAAAGTCTAGGAACATTGATAATGATCAACCATCTGGTGCGAGTCAACTGGGATGATGTTGATGATGAATAGAAGATCAGCACCACCTGAAGAACTACATCCACCAGTGCATCAACAATGCAAACTGGAAATGAAGACTCTACATCAGTAGTGGCATGCAGTACACAAACACCTCTCTTACCGACACCCACTCTAACCATGATGAAAGTCATGTGTACAAATGCTGCGTCTGGGTAGTTAAGGAAGATGCCACATTTAGCGAATGGCAGAATTTAATCACACAACACCAGATTACCTGCCACCATTAGCTGTTTTTTTAAGTGGATATTTATTTCCCCCCCTTTTTTCTAAACTTCAACAGCGGTATCATAACCAAGTTCACCTTCACCAGGTGCACTGCCTTATAGCACTTCCCAGATTCAGTGATGAAAGTCCTGTGTGGACGACGCCTCAAATGGCTAGCCAACAGAGATGCCACAGTTAAAGAATGGGAGAGATTCCACTGCATGTGAAAGATCATTATAAATACTAGAAAGGTCACTACGAAAGCATTCCATACATCTCTGGCTTCCATCTCCAGCAGTACCACTATCTTTTGAATATTGGTTGACCTTTCACAGGAGTTAACTGTACAACATCTAGTGCAAATTCACTGGGATGACCATAACAATGAAGCTACAAGAAAAAACAAAAATAAGCACATAACAAACATGAACTTGCACAACACCAGAAATTGAAATACCTCACAAAACACTCTAAACACCTACAAGTACTGCATACCTCAAAATACATCAAAAGTACAATCAAATACACTTCAACCTTAATAACAAATACAAAAGCTACATGGCCAGATTTTTTAAACTTAAAAAATACATTAAAAAATACTTGCCACTTAAACACAGCAAATGAAGAAAATAATAATGAACACCATCTGATAGCAATGGTTACTAAAACTAACACACACAGCACTGCAAATAAACCTTCAAATGTGTAACTAGAGATTAACACTTACTTTCACATCAGCCACACTCGTGGAATATGCACAGACAGTGTTCAGGAATCAAAGGGACAAAATTGCAGAAAATGGTGACTTTTATACTTTCCAAAACCAACACCAAAAAAGAGGACTATATATCAATAAAACTACTAAGATGGCAGACACAAATTCACCACAACCTATCACTAAGCCCTATACAAATGCAAAAGTAACAACCAATAACAAACAATGAAAGTGACACAAACCTATTTTTACCCCACCTAGCATCTATTCGACACAGCTACAGATCTTGATTTGTATCCGTATCTACATGCACATATTTCTGCAAGCCCAAAATCCATCTAAACCTTCACATCAAATAATTGAACAACTAAGTACCTAAGCTAACACACACAAATACAATTCTGTACTGTATCATCCACATGAGCACATGATTATTGCACAGAAAATGTATATTTATAGACGCAACTTTAAATATATCTGCAGTTCCATCCACAACAAATGAAATGCAGAATAGTATTGACATGCCTACGCACATGCTTTTTATAGACGTGGCTATACAGGAGCCCCTCCTAGACGTTTGCTGATAACCGTGGCTACTAACAAAAACTACAAATTCTAAATTGCATTTCCATTCCACCAAACTGTCCCCAACATGCGTATCAGCCCCCCTTGACTCCTCAAAGTCCTCTTCCACTCCCCTAGTCTCTTATAATCTCCCAAAACACTAAATGCATATAAGATGCCACACCACCCTAAATTCTGGATAGCCACAGCTACCACACGTCCACACACGACTTGTCACTTGCTTGAATATAGCCGCAGCTGCAACGGGAGGTGAGGTGAGGATCTACCCGCGAATAGCAATGCTGCATGCTGGGCGGTTGTTGGATAGCCACAAGTAATAACAACAGCACCATCGACAAATTAGAAAGTGCAACACACACACATCATACATACCCTGCTCATACAAACTACTAGAAATTCAAATTAGGAATCATTTTCCAGGAAACAGAGAAATACTGCAGATATCATGACTGGTTTGAAAACTGCGTGGCTGATTGGAGAGAGTTGGCTGTTTTGGTTGGTGGCTTTTTGTGAGCAACTAAATATTAACATGGGCCTAGGGTTGAGAGATTTTACAATTAAACGGTTTGGATTGTGGGGAATTTGTTGGTTCCAGGTTTTTCCAAAATTGTTAAGTCTGGAAAGTACAGGTCACCCAGATGTCATATTAATTCACTGTGGAGGCTATGATTTGGGGAATGTACAAGGGGTGTACCTTACTTTAACGATGAAACAAGACATCATCTTTATGTTTTCCAATCACACTCAGAGACAAAAATGGAGATGGACCACCAGATTTAATGGTAAAATTGAGAATCCCTGGAGAAATGTTAATAAAGCAGTTTCGGCATTCATGACAGACCACAACCAATTATGGATTGCGAACAACAACATACAGTTCTACATGGCAAATTTCTATAGACGTGAGAGAGTACACAGAGTATGACAGAGTACACCTAACCGATGAAGGAAATGCAGTGTTCCCTCATAACACTCAGTGTACCCCAAACATTCCTTTTAAGGAATACTTATCATATAAAAATATGCAAATACAATAAATAATAACAAAGAGCATTTTTCATTATAACCGTGGCTACAGTTCATTGACTTTTATCATAACCGTGGTTACAAAAAGTCAGTTGACAAGGGACTGACTTCAAGTTTTATACTACAATTCAATTTAAATGATCAATACAGAACAACACTACTCAAGTAATTATGTAAAGTAATTGAAAAATAAGAAACCATAGAAAATTACATAACAGTAAACTAGATAGACAAACATTGCAGACCCCCAAAACATAATACCATAAGTGATAATAGATAACCTGAAATACATTGTATGGTGCATCCAAAACTAGACTACAATTGCTCCTTTTTATATTAAGTTTGTTAAACTATTTTCTTCTATCTTTCTCCAAAGTCTCACATGCTCAAAAGTCTGAAAGCACACATCCAAAATAAAAAAGACTCTCTAATGCCTTACCTGGTCACAGTGATTTTTCACACCCAACATCACTATACCTGAACAAAGTACTTAAAAAAATATGAAACACTGACACCCCGAAATATATAGCCGTAGATACCAAACCACACATACCCTCGGCTATCTGTAGTCATTTGTATCCTTGGATATAGCCGTGAATATCGGCAAAATGGCCAGAAAAGAAATGCTTTCTTGCCCCCTCGCACCTCACCAAGTGCCCCCTCATCTGTGCCAGCTCCCCCACTCCTCAGATGCTTCCTCACCTCCCCTGCCATCTCCCTTTGCCCTTCTGTGACGCAGTTTGCTATGAGATGTCGGCTATTCATGGATATAGCTGAGGCTATGGAAAGCTTTGTATTGCAAACTCGGTCTCTGTACCCCCTTCAATTTCCACATTTAATTCAGTGCCTTTTAGCTATCCCCCTACCTCTACCCTGATGGCATTTGTATGTTTTTTAACCTGCAAATAGCAGTTCACTGTGTTTCATTTTCCCATAACCTCGGCTATACCAAATAGCTCTCGCATCGAGGGAAAAACAAGATGGTGATCTTTTCCTTTCTGAAAACCATGATCCTGCAATGCACCATTGGAGATATAACTATCATTTTTGGGGAAGGGGAACTCCCTTCTCTGTCAAATTTTAAATTAACTATGGCACGGAATAACCCCAAACCATGCATGGATCGTGAGTCAACATTTAGTGACCAAGTTGTTTTGGACCAGGTCCAAATCCGTCCAGCGATTTGGGCTGTGCGCTTTGGCAAAAATTTACCTTTTTTGTCTATGGGAAAATGAATAGGAAGTAGGCCGCACTTTTGAAGAAAATTATTTTTGGGAAGCTTAATAACCTTTTCATTTTTTAACGAATCTTTACGAAACTTTGCATTATGAGGCGGCCGGCAGACTTTTAATCACTTTTCACAATTCCGGCCAAATTCATTACTCAAATCAAATGTTATTAATAATAGAATTTTGAGGGGTTTTCATGTGTCTCCAACTGACCTTAACTATAAGGCAGCAACCGTCGCCCTACAATGTATATATATTGTTTTGAAAATGCTAAAAGTTGAAGGTCGGATAATTTTATTAAATGTTTTGTATTGCAAGTATGTGATGTTGTCTCATAATTGTCTGTAACGTATTCGAGGGAAATGGGTTTTGTGCAAAATACTGAAGCTCTCTTTTTATTCCTATCTATAGAATGACTAAACCCTGTCCCTTGCAGCCTGGGGAACCAGAGTAGTGGAGTCCAAGGGTGGACACCAGGGACTCAGAAAAAAAGAAAACTGAGGAAACAAAAGAGAAGGAGGGTTTCCATGACCATACCCCAGAATGCAAAAACAAGGAGGCGGAGGCCAGAGTGCCCACTCCCTAAGGAAGGAAAATGAGCATGATGGGCCTGGAATTGTCTTTCAGATGGACAGAAGAGCATAGCATGTAATGGGGGAAGATGGCTAATGCTCTCTAATGCCTTACCTGGTCACAGTGATTTTTCACACCCAACATCACTATACCTGAACAAAGTACTTAAAAAAATATGAAACACTGACACCCCGAAATATATAGCCGTAGATACCAAACCACACATACCCTCGGCTATCTGTAGTCATTTGTATCCTTGGATATAGCCGTGAATATCGGCAAAATGGCCAGAAAAGAAATGCTTTCTTGCCCCCTCGCACCTCACCAAGTGCCCCCTCATCTGTGCCAGCTCCCCCACTCCTCAGATGCTTCCTCACCTCCCCTGCCATCTCCCTTTGCCCTTCTGTGACGCAGTTTGCTATGAGATGTCGGCTATTCATGGATATAGCTGAGGCTACGGAAAGCTTTGTATTGCAAACTCGGTCTCAAAGATGGCTTTGAATCTCAACTCCAATCACCAAACTTCTGTACTTCGCATGTTGCTATATCTTTCTTTAGACATGAGTCCTTCACTGTTCATGTTATCATCATGATAGGTTCATTCTTAGCGACATTTCGCCCCAAGTCTTTTATTTCTCACTGCAAAATGTACATGCCTTTCCATTTAACATGATGTCAGTTTCTGAGTTGAAATGTGGGACTTAATCACACGAAATGAAAGATACTAACGTGGCTTTAAATTTTGCATGCACGGCCCCGTTTTTACTCTTAATTTTCAGGGTGCACAGCATTTTGATGTATGGCAGTTTCTATGAACATTCTGCTTTTTGTCTCTTAACCAATGATATTTCTCTTCTGCAATCTGATTTTACTTTTCTGCACACTCCTTGTTTTAGCTGCAGCAGTACATGTATTTTTATTTGCCAGGCACCTTGGCTGTGTTACGGTTTTAATGCTGGCTTATTATTCTGCCAGTGTGTCTTTGCAACAGAAGAATGTATTTCGCATTAGAGGCCTCACCTGGCCATTCCCTGATTACTCGTGGGAAGAAGCAGGGGCGAGTGGGGCTTTCCTCAAAAGTTCTTTTTCCTTAGAGCACCCACATATCCCTTTGTGAGATATTGGATGCACCTCTCGGTTCACTTCCATTACCTCCATGCATTTAGGGGTGGATGTAACTGCACCCATTTTATTTTCTTATGATTTACAACCTCGTTTTGGCAGTTTTGTTGACAATTTCTTTCCCGTTTTGTAACTTTTAATCAGGTGAAGTTAACATCTTTTTTTTTTGAGGTAATTGATCCTGTGCTAATTCCTTATGAGAAAGTAGTTAAATGTTTTGGAGACAATTCCTCCGGCAGTAATTTCTACAGAGGAATTACCTCCATAATCTTGCTACTTTATATTAGACAAAAAAGTAAAATTCGAAGTAATGTTATCACTGAAACTTTTTTTTACCAGTCTGGCAATCCTGTAATGAGACCCTGTTGGTGCATTCAAGATGCAAGTGAAGTCTATGAAGACTTTAAGAAATCTGAAATTAGATTGGTTGAGGAAGGCCCAGGATTCGAATATTGTTGCGGCGCAATCTACCTTCACCTTCATCCACCTTCGCCTCCAGGGTCTTCAGGCATGCCATTGTTTGTGAGAGCTGTTGGCGCACCCCTCAGCCCCCGAGGTCATCTTCCACTCCAGAAATGTGCTGTTCCACTTCTCCCATGCCGGAGGATAATTACTGGAGGTCATGACGGAGAAAGGATACCTCGGCTGCTATGCCGTCTATTTTCTTCTCCATGTAGGAGCGGGAATTGACAATGGGTGCCATCATGTCTTTCAAAGATAGAGGTTCAATTGCAGAAGGGTAGGTCGTCTGCTGCTCAGAGACCGTTGCTGCGGTGGAGGCAGTGGTCACGTATTGGTCCATGGTGCTTTGTGTAGGCGCCTATTTTGTCTTATCTTTACCCATGTTTGGTCCGATGCCCACAAGGGAGCAAGGGACAATGTCTGCAGGCTCCATTTGTGACCCCGAGAAGAGGGGGGGTCAAAGTGTCCTTAATAGCATTGTCCCAGGGTGAACCCAGCCCGCTAGGGCGGTCAGAGACGCTCCAGTTCTTGGGGAGTCCGGAAGCAAGGCCCTGCTGCAGGTCCGCTGCACCAAAGGCACAGAGAAAACCATAGATTCTGCCAGATACAGCTCCCACAATGTGGCGCAATTTCTGCCTCTGTCCCAGATGCGACGTGTGGCCACAACCCCGTCTCCTATATTTACAGTTCCTAGATAGCCCCCGTATCCGCCCTGTATCCGCCCAGAGGGCCCATCCGCTTATTCGTGGAGTTAAGAGTAGTTAGATCCTGGATTTCTCATGGTTGATGTCCGGCGTATCAGTTTACATTGGGATCGCCCCTGTATTAGAGCGAGGCTGGTCCGGTAAATCTGCTATGCCGCAGCGCACCTTTGGTGTTGTTTGGTCCCCCCGGGGTTCGGGCTGAGAGAGGCAGCGACTTATTATGAGTATGGCTGTTGCTGCGGTTGTGGGGGGGTCAGGCGCCGCAAGACAGACTAACCTGTATCTTACCATGCTCTGTTAATGCCTTTGCAGAGGAGTCGGTGAATCTGCAGTCCTGCAGCTGCCTCATAGCCCTGCTCGCAGTGTGGAGCTGGCCTTCGGCTGACTGGCCAATTCACCAGACAGGGGTGTTGCACCGCGGCAGCTGGTCGGGGAAGTATGTGCTTACACAATGTCCAATGCGCCCTGGGGAGTAGGTCCTTCTTCTCCGCCCCTTGCAGTCTGTTGTCCTGGAGGATTCAGTCAGCGAGTTCGTACGATGTCCTCCACACTGCCCTGGTGCTTATGTTCCCTGCACCCACTGGTTATCCACCATGGGCGCCGAAGGCCAGAGCTGAGAGTACCTCCAGTCACCCGTCGCTGCTTGCCTCCTCAGCCACAGATTGTGGTGCAGCTCTGCGGGTCACCAGTCCTCACCCCTACAAGGCGCGCCACAGCGGCAGTCCAGGGGATAAGCGGGAGCGCCTGTAGGTGTCTCACATGCATATTATGAAGGGTGCGCCCATCCAGCAGTCCGGATCATGGCTCAGCGCTCCTCTTTCCTGGTGCTCCTCGACGAGCGCAGAGTGGTTTGCCTCGCTTCCTCTCCCTCGATCATGCCTGCAACTGCTCTTGTCCGTGCCAGCAGCCGCAGCCGCACCCGGACATGCAGATCAGTCAGTAGTGCCCTGGCGGGGGCCCCTTGCAAGCCGCAGTGATTCTGCCCCTCCTGCACACAGCGACCAGCGTCGGATTGCAATCTCGGCCCTGGTCACCGCCAGAGCGCCAGCAGCCCTCCTCCTTCTCCCCGCTGTGAGTCTACGGCAGCCATCTTGTTGGGGTGCTTTTGCACCTAATAGGCACGATTGTCGGTTCTGAATAGTTCCATCAGGAGTTCAGTACTGAGCTCCAACTTCGCCCAAGTGTTCAGTACATATTCGCCACTCTGTGGGTGTATTTCCTGCGAAATCCGTCTCACCAAACATGATGTTTTTTCAGGATAATGCCGGCGGTCGCAGGAGTGTTCTTGGACTCACGTCCTTACCTCTCGCATGCCAGCCACACCCCCAAATTGGATTGGTTGTGGACTGGACAATATTTACAAACACAAGTTATTTGTTTATACATGTATCTTAACCTTTCAAGGTTGCAACAGGGCATTGTGCTGATGGATTATTTTGAAGAATAAGAGACGGTCCTTGAATTTAAAACACAAGTAATTTCCAACTGGTTGGTTGAAAACTAGGCAATGCTAAACTATCCCTTTCTTTATCGAAAGAATCAAGTTGTGTCAATATTTTCAACCATTTGAAAACATATAGTTGCTATATTTTAAAGGCAAATATCAAACTCAACACATATAATAAATAGTATTTTTTTTATTGAATTTATCAAAAACCATTTGATTTTAACAAGAACGTAGGTAGCTTTCTCTTTTACACAAGACATAGACAAAATTCTTCACCCTCCATTGATTTTCAATTGTTTTTCCTTTCTCTTTTTCCTCAATCAACATGAGGGCATGTTGCAGAATTTTTACTGTTGTAATTGACTAGGCAGCCCTCTCTCCGCTTATTAGGCGAGGCCACCAAGCCTCTTCCTCGCGCAATAACGAATGTTGCAGGACAGTTGCCAGGTAAGATTGTCTTATGCCTTGTAATGTTGGACATGAGGTAAGTAGATGTCGAACTGATTCCACAACCACCTCACATCAAGTTGTGTCAATATTTTCAACCATTTGAAAACATATAGTTGCTATATTTTAAAGGCAAATCTCAAACTCAACACATAATAAATAGCATTAAGAAAGTGTATTTTCTTCAGCTGCTCATAATTAATTTTTCAAGCTGTTATGTTGTTACTACAAGGCATATTGTTGACATAGAACATGGTATTGGCTATGCTAAACTGTATTATAATGCAGTCTAAGTTCCATAAACCCCTATAAATATAAACAAAAAATAATTATAATCATTGACTTTGACAAAAATACACAAATCCTCAAACCGTACGAATCTTTTACAACAAAATAATACAAAACGCGTTATCTAGTATTGTATTTGAAGTCCAGTATTAAGGTAGGCTGCCAGGAAGGAGACAGGAGTCAAAAGCACAAAGTATGATTTCTTCTTGTGGGTACAGGTCAGAGGAAAAGGATAGAGTCCCAGCTTGTAAGCAGAAGTGCAGGACACAGGGGACATCTACCTGTTTCCAAGCCGGACTCGCTCAGCTGTCACACACAGGGGTGGACTGGGAACTAAAAGAGGCCCTGGAAATAATTACTAGGGACCAAAAGAGGCCCTGGAAATAATGTTCAAAGTGGCCCCATATGACACATTTTCAGCAAGCCCAATGCTTTTCCTATGAGAAAATGTGAAAATACCACACAGAAGAGGCCCAGTGGGCAGAGGCCCACCGGGAAATCTCCAGAGTTCCCTTTAGGCCAGTCCACCCTTGGTCACACATAGAACACTCATTCCACACTGATAACTCTCACAGCTTCATACATGCAGGAAAGACAGAGCAGATAGCAAGTGTATCCAACAACAACATGCCCCCCTAAAAAAAGACACCTACAAAGGGGCTCACAAAAGAGAGATATGAATATGCCCTGAAAGTGAAACCCATGCAAACAAATGTTCAAGCAAGGCACCGAACCCCTCGACATGAAGACAATAAATCCCACATCTACCTCCATGAGTGTGTGATAAACACATGCATTACACACTCTGGGGTTTCAACCTTCTCAACATCAAGCAGAGACGCCCGCTCCAACACAAGTGTCACATAGCCTAAGGTTGAACCCTGCAGCCATTTTCATTAGCGACACAGCAACACATGGCTACAAGACTGTGTGATAATACACTTCCAACCACGGTTTTACAATACAAAACACACGCAAACAAAATTACCTGGGGTTGGGGGTGACACACAGACACATTAATAGTCAAAGGATGCGTTGCCATACCAACTGTCCATAAGAAATCTGTCATCAAACAACTATCATTCGCTGCCCAGTGCCCTAACCAGCAGACAGTGAGCACAATTAGAATACACAATGAGAACCACAAGGCACTATACTGACTTTGCACAAGTAAGAGTAAGTATAGTACCAAAACAAACGGCAGAGACATATCTATATATAATACGAAGCACACACGCTGCACAAAAAAGCACAAGCAAAATCATGCACGCATCCCACGTGACCAGTCCCCCAGATGCAACTTCATCAGACAGCGAGTGCAATAACACAGCGTCTGTTACGCACGCATCCAAAAGTAAGCAGAGGAAGAAACATGGGTAAAAAATTGCCCTACACATACAATTAGCAAGCAAACTACCCATAATGTAATACACCATTGCCCCACCCACCAAGGGTCCAGTTTGCTAGATCGTGGGCCCAGTAAAACTAAAGTCTTTGAAACTGTCTTGTAACATATAAGAATCCTCTCAACCCACAAGGCAGTAAGTTCAAACATTGGTAACTGTAGATGCTAATAGTAGATGCTAACAAGGTTCATGGTTCAATGCCTCAAGTCTGCTGAGTGGCTGAAATCTCTGGGGAAAACCTTTGTCAAAGCAAAGGAAAACAATGCCGTGTAAGCAGTCCAACAAAAGGGGCTACAAAAGACAAACCTAGCACAACACAAAAGTTGCAGGTCTAACATCACAATTAATACTGTGTTACCCTGGACACATTGGGTTCCCTGGAGAAAGATAACTAGACAAACAGCACACCAACGATTCATTCCGACAATGTTGGCACACACTGCACAAAGTGTTCTGAACAATTGTGCAACACAGTGGTGATCAGGGTCCTAAAGGTTCCCCAACAACGCTCTTGGTTCAAGACAGAAGATGTCACTGATTGTGTACTGTACAAAATATTCCCCAAAAGCACCTGTACTACTGATCAAAGGTTGCCTCATAGCTGAATGGGAGTGGTATCAATCTACCGGTACGCGTCTCATGTACACTTTTAAGAGGTTCCAGACTATGTCACGATGAAGTCTGTGGCCTCTCAGGGCTCCGAGCTCCTAAGGTAGCAGACACGACCACCTAGGTTGTCAACCTTGCACGCGAGATGGAGCTGCCAAGCACATAATACTCTACGGCAGCATCAGTGAGATAAGAATTGGGCCGCAGTGTAAGAGCTCATAGATACTTCCTTTAACCTACTACACTAGCAGTGTTTCCTACTAAGGAGAATCACTAGACACTATACACAACTCTACAACTATTCCTTAGCGGCTGCATAAAACAAACAAAAAGAGTTCCTAACAGCTAAAAAGAGCCCTTTAAAAAATGATTAGTCCTTTAAAAATATTAGTACACATTCTATCCAAAAATATAAAAAAATAGTCCTTAAAAATAAAAATGAAGTGCACTTTAAAACTTTGTATAAAAACCTTACTTGGGAGACAGCCTGTCCAGGACTGTCTCAAGGTCTTTTCTGCTGCAGATCTTGTTTTTAGTTGCTCCTGGATGTTCAGTGGCCAGGCAGGGTAGCGGCAGCTTGTGGGGGTCCCCAAAGTCCTTGTAGACTGGTTGGCATATGTTAGGAGCAGCCCAGCACGTTCTTGTGACGGTGGGTGATGGATGTCACTTGGATCGTCCTTCCAGCCCAGTAAAGGCTTTCCAGGGCTCACCTCATTACCAATGTTAAGGTTGGTAGAAGAGAATGCGTTATTCGTGTGGTTACAGGGCCCAGAAAGAAGACATAAACCACCTAATGGACATCCGACAGCACCACCACGCTCCAAGCCATTCGAGCATACCTGTCAGTCATCTGCTGTCTCCTCCATGTCTCCCGGAGTCTACCTGCATCAGATGCTGCTCCTAGGGCCACAGAGAGAAATGCTAGTGCAATGCAACATTCCTTAAACAAACAAACATGTGCATGTGACGTCATATCTGCGTTTAGAAAGTGCGACACACACATTTCCTCCGCTTGGCTTTTTTCCATCTTGACTGAACAGGTGCAATGTGCCCAGGGGCAACATGCAATTGAACATCTACAAGCAGTAGGTAGAGATAATACACATAGTGGCTGCGTGCCGGCAAATCCCGGGCAGTGGGACAAAGCATCTCCCTTTATGAAAAAGCTAACACTCATTCTGTCAAGTGCAGCGCTCCATTTTAGGATTGCTGTGCATGGCAAATTATTTCTTAGTGTCTGCAGAGACAAATTCCTTGAAGACCCTCATTTGTGGTTCTTTCCCAAGTGGATGCTTGTAAGCCCTTTGTCCCATAGGTAGGTGGTGCCTGGCAGCACAGAGCCCCATCATAAGCAAGTGCTGTCTCTTTTTAAACACAGGCTCCTTTTATTGTCTCATTTGCTAAAAATATGTATTTCAGATAGTACGTAGCTCGGATAGAAAAATCTATCATTGCCTTATCATTACAGGTAATAAGAGAGACATTTTTGAACAAACATACTTTTTCACAAAAAGATACACATGGAGCACCACAAATCATTACTGTTCCCCTTACCTATATTACTAGTTTATTTATTTGTTTATGTATTTGTATAGAGGGTATTTATTCATTTATTTATTTGTATACAGGGAGTGACAATGCTTTTTTCATCAGAAAAGAAAATACAATAGATAAGAAATCAGGTTTGAAGGGAAGCTCTGAGCTTCTTACAATGGGGTGAGTTCGAGTGACATTCTGACCAAGTTGTAGAGGCGGGTAAATGGAACAGTCACTGGGTACAATACATGGGTGGACATACATAGATTAAGGACAACCAACCTTAGAAATGTTTAAATGCGGTTCGACGACTAGCTGTGTTAGGGATGTGGCCCTGATTTTTTATTGTGTTCATTTATTTACAGAAATTTATATAGCGCTACAACAGCGATTAAGAGAACAGATTGAAGAAGATAGATTTGTAAACGTTGCTTGAATCAGGAAAGATTGGAGATAGAGCAGGTGGGAAGGGTAAGAGAATTCCAGAGAGGAGTTAGTAATTGGAAAGAACAGAACCAAGAGGCGGCACAAGGAGGAAGTAGAACAGAAAGACGAAACTGGGAAGAAGAGCGCAAGTCCCTAGAGGGATGATATAAAGAAATTAACGAGCATAAATATGCAGGCGCCAGAGCATGAACACATTTGAAAACAAGACACAAATAATGAAACTCAAGATGCTGCTTAGTTGGGAGCTAGCAGAGCCGTGCGAGATCGGGAGAGATGCTGGCTGACCACAGAAGACAAAACAAAATGCGAACATAGGAATAAACAATAAAGCACAAAGGAAAAAGGGAAAAATTAGGCAGGCAAACATGGGGGTTTGGAGATGAGTGTTGGTGGAAAGAAAAGTGAGTAGGGGCCTAATTTTCCTAATATTGAACAAATGAAAACTGCAAGATTGAACAATAGAAGTAATTTGTGGTTGGAGACAAAAGGAAGAGTCAAAAATAACACCAAGATTACAAGCCTGGGGACTAACCGAGAGCTACAGATGGGTAAAGAAATAGATAGCAGTGAAGGAATAGAAGAAGTAGCCAGAACATTTACGTTTTATGTCTTTTTAGGATTAAAGCAGAGGAACCTAGAACCCATCCATGATTGAACAGCAGGCAGGCAATAAGAGAGGTGAAATTTAATGGTGCTGTGAAAGAAGGAAAAGAGAGAAAGATCAAGGAAAAACATGTAGAGGCAGAAAAGGAAAGGGCCAAGCGCAGGGCCCTGGGGAACCTGTAGGAGACAGAAAAAGAATGACTATAGGAACCTTTCCAAGAAACAGTAAATGAACGCCCATATATGTAAGAACAAAACCACCCAACCGAGTGAGGGGTCAGGAAAACCAAGAGATGAAAGTGTAGATAGAAAAATCGAGTGGTCCACAGTGTCAAAGGCAACACTAAGAGCAAGGAGAACAAGAAAGGAGGTGAGTTTCTGATGGCGAGCTTGGAGGAGAGAACTTGAAACTGTAAGAAGTGCAGTTTCAGTAGAGAAATCAGGTCAAAAGCCAGGATGAGAAGGAGGAAGAAGATTATTAATGTCAAGATACCGGCTAAATTGTGAGTAAACGAGGTGCAGCAGAATTTACGAAAGATAAGGCAAAAG
The DNA here is from genome assembly GCF_040938575.1 of Ambystoma mexicanum. Taxonomy (NCBI): domain Eukaryota; kingdom Metazoa; phylum Chordata; class Amphibia; order Caudata; family Ambystomatidae; genus Ambystoma; species Ambystoma mexicanum. The sequence continues at coordinate 490,873,658 of NC_090930.1, read as the reverse complement.
AGAAATAGGACAGACATTTTGAGGGTCTGCAGGATTATGGGAAGGCACCTTAAGAAGGGGAACCATTTTGACAGTTTTGAAGCTGTCAGGATAGCTACCAGAATAAAGGGCAGATTGTAAAGAATAGCCAAGAAGGAATAAACAAAGGAAAGACTGATTTACCAAGAGAAGCAGGGAGAGGATCAGAAGGAGCAAAGTCAGATAAGAGTGTGAGATTACCAAAGCAGCTTCTAGTTCAGAAAGTAAAAGAAAGATTGTCAGGGGTAAGAATAACAGAAGAAGCAGGAAAAGACAAAGAGGGCCCAACGGATGATAAAGAAGGGAGAGGGGATCAGATTTTGACAATTTGAGAGCAGAAGAAGTTAGCAAGATCTGAGGCAGTCAAAGAAAAGGATTGTAAGAGTTCAGTGAAGAGCAAAAAATTGGCAGTGGATTTAGATTGTAGCTAGCGTTGTTCATCCATGGGAAGTTGGATTCTCAATAATGAAAGGGATTAAAAAATAAATGTTCAGTGGGACTGCCTTTGGGTTTACACATGGACATGGGACAGAGGGCATAACCAGATGTTTTAATGGCATGATGCAAATCATTGACAGCATATTCAATGCAAGAAGAACAAGGATCAGAAGAGCTAGGAAGGTAAGAGGAAATAGAATTATCCAGATTCCAGAAGTTGCAACAAAATAAGGTTGAAGACAATGGTGAGGCAGTAGAAGGAGCGGAAGGCAGCGATGTCGGGAAAGATACAAGAAAATGGTCAGCCGAAGAAATTAAGTGGGACTGTATAGGATTACAGTGAGAGCAGTCCGCGGAGGTGAAAATACCATCGAAATCCCCTCCCTTAACATGAGTGTGGGGGAGAAAGCAAGTTTAAATAATAGGCAAGGGATGAAAAGACCAAAGGACAAGAAAAAGAATCCAGTAATGGGACATGAATGTTGAAAACACCAATGTCAATAAGATGCGAATAAGAGTAGAAATGACGGTTAGGAGGGAGTCAAAGTCACCATAAAAGGAACAAGGCAGACCTGGAGCCTGACAGATGACCAAAATAGTTAGCAGAGAGGGCGTGGAAAAAGCGAGGACATGAAATTCAAACGAAGAGAAAATTGGAAAAAGAAAAAGGGAATGGCGTAGTGACCCAGAAAGGGTGAAAAAGTAGTCCAGTCCCCCCACCAGGGTATGAAGAGCATAGATAATATTAAAAGGAAGAGACAGAATAGGTAAGAAAAGCTGGAGTAGTGGTTTAAAACTGATGGATCCAGGTCTCAGTGATAACTAGAAAGTAACATTTGTGTGATAGAAATAAATCAAGAACACATTCAGCTTTTGACACAATGGAATCTGCATTCCACAGGCCACAGAAAATAGGAGAAAGAAAGGAGTTATGAAGGTCTGGGTGAATAAGATTTGAAATGCAAGGAGCACCTAGGGAGTCGTAATGACCGGGATGCGAAATAAACACAGTGATATTCATAAGAGTAGGAATAAAAAACAGGCGGAGAAACAGATAGTAAACAGGTAGCATAATTGTTGGCAAGGAAGTGAGTCAGATATAACCGGAAAACTGATAAATGAAAATGGCTTGTCGCACCGCAGAGTGAACAGAGGCAAACAGGGATGACTAGTGCCCTTAGAACACCCACACCTTTGGCAAGGCCACCTGGGCAATGGACACCCAAGCATGGATCCTAACAAGTGGACAGAAAGACACATAATGAGGACACGGCCGTGGGGGCTGGGCCAGATGCTGTGTGTTGGCAGATTGCAGCATCTGCAGCAGGGGTCTTTAGGGAGTGCCCGATCCAACACCACATGTCACACAGGGAAGCTGGTAAGTGGGGATGTGGTGGCCAGCAGGCTACAGTACCTCAAATAAGGTTCCTTTCACGTGATGAGTCACATGTTGATGACACAGCCATGGGGATGGGGCCCGATGCTGTGCACTGGCAGATCGTGGTGACTGCATCAGGGGTCCTTAAAGAGCAGCAAATCCACCACCATGATCACAAATGGCAGCTGGTAAGTGTGGACACCATGGGCAGGGATATAGGTTATATTATCAAATCAAAAGGGTCGAATGACAAAAGGGTAGAGTCAATTCGACCGAAAAAAAGGACATTTTTTTTTTGCCCCCCCCCCCCAACCCCTGTTTTTGGTGTAAAAACACATTTTTTAAACTAAACTAGAGCACAAAAAAAATATACATTTAAAAAAATCTTTCAATCCTTTTGTTTTCGGTCGAATGCACTCTCACCTTTGGCATTCAATCCTTTTGTTTTCGAAACTTTAACTGGACACCCATGGGCAGCAGTCTACAGCACTTCAAATCAGTTCCTGACACAGTACAAGTCACGTGATGATGACACAGTCATGGGGGCTGGGCAAGAAGCAGCATGCTGGCAGATTGTGGTGTCTGCAGGAAGACTCCACAAGGAGTGCTGTATCCCCACCACAAGTCTCATGTTGGATGAAGTGCTAGAGTGACGGCAGAGAAAGTGAGGAACAGAGGCAGGTTAGAGGCAAGGGAAAAATGTTAGCTAGAAGGCAGATGATAGGTAGGTTAAGCGGGTAACTCAGGGGCAAGAAGGTATGTTTTAGTAAGGTTTTGAACAAATCGGTGTGGACTGTTTCTTGGTTGTATGAGGTAAGAGAATTCTATGCAAGATGCGCAAGAATAGAGAAAGAGCGGAAGTGAGAGGAATCAAAAGGAGGGTGAGGTGTCACAAGGGTAGTCGAGGATGCAGAGTGGAGATTACATGAAGTCTTGTAGAGTTAGATAGAGTAGGATAGATATGGTGGTATTTTACCATGGATAGGCTTGTGAACCAGGAGAAGACATTTTAATCTGGCCCTGTTTTGCATCATCAGCTATCTAGCCTGGTAGCGGTATGAGGAAGTAGGTGTGAAGTGAGGGAGTTTAAAGAGAGTCGTGGTAGCGAAGTTAATGATCTTGTTTAGAGGACGGAACGCATAGTTGGGGATACCAAAGAGGATGCTGGTACAGTAGTCAGGTTTAGAGAAGACAAGAGTGATTAAGAGATGCTTGGTGGTGTTGAAAGGAATGAGGTGCCTGAATTTCGTAATAATTAGGAGGTTGATGTGAGCTGCCATTGCAGATTTACTGCCTGATTCATGGAATTATTTGCGCAGAATCAGGCAGTTAGAGATGAAAGTAGAGGAGGTGTGAGAAGAGTCATAGGTAACACCAAGGTTTCTATCTGAACAAGAGTAGGGTAGAGGGTCAGTTGGAAACTGGGTAGGCAGGAGAAGAAAAGATGGAGAGTATTTGGCAGGGAAGAAGAACACCTCTATTTTGGTACAGTTTAATATCAGAGTGCAAAGCCATTCAGTATTTTAATGGCAGAGAGATAGTTTGAAATTGTGATAGAAAGATCAGAGGGGAATTCAGGAAAAAGAAGGATTTGGGTGTCATCTGCGAACAGTTGGTACAAAACCCCAAACAGCAGATTAGTGCCCCAAGGGCAGAGGTGTAGAGTTTAAAGACAGAGCCTTGTGGAACATCAACAGTTAGAGGAGTGAGTTGAGTAGTTTAGTTTAGTTCAGTTTAGTTTAGTTTATTAGTTATTCCATAGTCTTGACCAAAGCAACCCATACGTTGCATACATTAACAATTCAAAATTATATAAGAAACACAATTTAAGACAATATTGTAAAAATCGTCACTGCATCTTTGTGAAATATCCAATGATCCAAAAAAATGCATTAACATGCATTACAAACACCATGTTCAAGTAACAATATAGCAGTACTTGCACATTTCAAACCAATTGGATTTATATAAAAAAAGAAATCTTCTATACAGTGAAAATAAATAAAATCCATTAAAAAGATAGGTTCCTATTAACTATCCTACTACGGTTACTATATGCTTGTTATATATACTGGCTTAGAGCATATAACGTGAGGTCATCATCAGAACGTCTGCAATGTTTATAATCATTAAAAAAAGTTCGAATACCAAGAACTGGGAACACATACTTATAGCTAATGTGCAAAAGGTGCAAGAAAATAAACATAACATGAGTGGGAGTTTCCACTTATCGTGGTTCACAAGAACAGAGCACTTGATGCCCTTCACTGTTTTCCCACTTCCCAACTAAAGATAAAACAAGCAGCATCTGTAAGTGACATTTGTAATACAAAATGTGCTCAATGGGTGGAGATAGGAGGTTGGGATATCGCTCATGGTCTGGCCAAGTTTTAATCGTTAGATGATCCATGGTAAGGTACTTTATTAAAAGTTGATCAATTAGTAATCCATTACTGAAATCCTAATATGTTCTTTTTACCAATATTTTGTTTTCTTTGTTGAGCAGTTCGGGGTGGAACCAGAGGTTGCATAGCCCCATTCAGAGCAATATCAACTTACCCTGTGATAGCCATAAGATATACTGTGCACCGGTTTCCCCTATAATTTCCTGGAGAAGCAACCTGTATTCATCCTCATTACAAGAAACAAAATTGGACGGATATGGCACACTCTATTAGTGTAGGTAATCTTGTAATGGATTAGTGTGTAAAGTAGGGAATTGAAAGAAATTAGAGAATAGATGTGAGGTGCAGAGGAGAGATAGGCAACCTTGACACCTAGGTTGCATAAAGTAATAAGAAACAGAAAAGTTCCCAATTTAGGAACTCACGTCCCCTGCACACTTTCTAATATCTGGATGACCAGACCAACAATTAATTTGTATTTTAAACAGTATTTCTAATAATATCTTTTGAAAGAAACATTTCACATGAAAAAAGCTTAGTAAAGTCAATTATTGAAGAAATCAACATTCAGTCAGAGTAGGTCACAAGAACCGAAATTCATGTTTATTCTTGATATTGAAATTGTAGAAGGCATCCACCCTTCAGGCCAATTGTCGCCGGTTCAGACAGCATATTTCAACTTCTGGCAGTTTATTTGGACACCGTATTGCAACCACTGGTACATTACATACCTACCTATTTAAAGGACACAACACATTTTTTGCAGAAAATCAACAACTTGCAGATCAGTTTTCCGGACCCTTTGATATTATCCATGGACGTCAGCAGTCTGTACACTTCGATCCCCCATGACGAAGGTATAGCGGCCTTGGAATTGTTTCTTTTAAGACACGATGAAGTTCAAATCCAAAAAACCTTTGCCATTCAATTGATCAATTTAATACTTTACAATAACTATTTCAGATTTAATGGTCAATACTACCTACAGATCTCTGGTACCTCTATGGGCTCAGCTGTAGCCCTTCATATGCGAACATTTTCATGTACCATTTCGAGAAAACCAACGTTTTGGATCACCCACATTGGAAAGACAAAACTACACTGTTGGACAAGATGGAATTTGGAAGGGTACAGAACAAGAATTGACGGAATTTTGGCATTACATCAATCAATGTAACCCGCGGATTAAATTCACAATAGAGATTGGAAGACCACATGTGAATTTTCTGGATGTAACAGTAGAATGAAAAACAATGAATTATTAACAACAATGTATAGGAAACCAACTGATGTTAATAGCTCTTTACATTTCACGAGTTTCCACCCAAGACATCTTAAGAACAATCTTCCTTACAGTCAACTTTTACGAGCCAAACGGATCACTTCTAAGCACAGAAAAACTACAAACAGAATTTGAGACTATGAGATCGAGATTTCTGGAAAGAGGTTTTCCTGAACAAATAGTGACACAAGCCATCACCAGAACAGAATTGCAACCTCAGGACAGGTTATTGAATAAACAACCAACACAGACTAAATCTAACTTGTTTTACACATTGAGACACTCAGCACAAAGTTTCCAAGTCAAAAAGATCATCACTAAAAACTGGAACCTGATTACATCAGATCCGAATCTTAACCACCTTTTTCCAGCTCCTCCTATGCTAGCGTATAAAAGAGGAAGGAATTTTAGAGATACACTGATAAAAGATGAGAGACCTAAAACTTCGACCCAGAGGACACTTGCCAAGACAAAAAATGGTACTTTTCCCTGCCTTAATTGCCAACACTGCTCAAACATCATAAAAGGCAATCACATTAGACATCCCAACAATGGCAAGAAGATTCCCTTGAAAAGCTATGTAACTTGCGATTCCAAAAATGTAATTTATACCATCAAATGCCCTTGTGGCCAATACTACGTGGGGAAGACCAGTAGAAAAGCCAAGGAAAGATGGACCGAGCATAAATCTCAGATCAGAACTAAAAATCTCAAATCACCGGTGTTCCGGCACTTTAGGGACAAAAATCATAATATCTCTCAGATGAGATTTGCGATTTTGAAGTAGTGCACCCCCTACAAATGGGAGGTAATTTACCTAAACTACTTGCACAAAAAGAACTATATTGGATCCACAAACTTGATGCAATGTCCCCTTTGGGGCTCAACGAAGACTATTACTTGGGTCCTTTTATCTAAGAATTTAGAATTGCTGTCAATACACTACTTGTTTTACTATTCGGTTTACCATCTTTAGCCCAACCTCATTCTTCTTGGTTAAATAATGAAGCTGATGAAATAACTGCATGGGCACCATTAGATTGTGCACCAATCCGATGGGCAGTGTAGTTCAGTTTGTCTGATCATATGTCTTATGATACCCTGATATATGACTAAATTGTGAACCATTTATGGGCAGTGTAGCGGGCTGGCCCATATATCATGATAATAGAATTAATTATACCCAGAACAGGGTTCATTATCTCACCCTGATATTTTGCTACGCTTGGTATATGAATTCCCTTTATCCTCTTCTCATCCACAACTTTTGACCCAAAATCTATTCCAGTCAACTTATGTCTGTACCCAACCTTCATAAAGTTCCCTCGCTTGACCTATGACACCGGTCCTGCACTTTAAGTTCACCACTATTCCATTACATCACTCCTTCGCTCTGTGCGCCTGATACCTTTTGGCACATATACTGAGCTATCAGAACCACCAAACCCCTGCACGCGTTTTCTATGAGCAGTGGCATATAACAACAAACAACTTTATCCTCCTCTCCATGAGATCATCACCAGTTGGCTTAACTGGTGACTTTCCCTAGGCGGTTTACATTTTTTTCAAAGTTTTTCTGATCAGTCTTAAGCTTTTAAACTCTATCACAAGCTGCCTTTAATCAGGAGCCGCTCGCACTGTTAGGCTGACCCAAGCTACTATCAATATGAGGCATACTTGTTTTCATCTCATTTTGCCTTAACATTTCACCTCTCCCTGCAGGGACATGGAGTTGCCCGGCCTGTGTTTGTTTACACATGCCGTCAGGCACACGTTTGCGTGATGACGTCATGTGTTTAACATCCCGGACCCCTTGGTCCGCTGCCTCGCTCCTTTTTTACACTCGGCACTATCCCAATGGTAGTCACAATATCTCCACTATTGTGATACCCTGTCTTTTATTCTTTTATTTGTAGCACATCTTCCGATAATTACCCAATTTGAAGACGTAGCTTCACACGCATCATCGTGATGACGTCACGCCTTTTAACGCAACATTAACACACACGGCATTGACAATGGTGTCAGCGTTCCTTTGGGCTCCGGTCTCCAGTTGGCAGTACTGTGGTTCCACAGGTATGAGCTCCTCACCTCTAATTACACTCCCTATGCAGAATCCTGTTCCTACGTCGCCCTTTACCTCCTTCAAATTCGGCTATACCTTGATATTATTCCACCTCTCCATTTCTGTTCCTTTTAGTGACAATGGACATCTGTTGAACAACTCTTCCAGTCACTGGCTACAATTTAAGTATTTCCAAGCCACCTTCTTGGTTTCCTGATTACCGTGGGTTTCACACCATGGCTAAAGATGATTTTCCACCACCCAGATAGATCGCTATCAATCGTAAGTGTAGTCCCAAGTTGATTATTGCTCGAGCCTTTCCTGATTACTGCACTTATTTACTAGTCTCTGATACCCACTTCCTTTCTACAGATATGAGTGCGTTGACATTCCTAATCTAGTACTGTTTGGTCGATTACTGGGGATCCCCTTCCTAGATCCACCATCTCTTCGCTTGAAGATATTTTTATATATTCACGAGGTTAGAATTTCCTTTTCTGTTTTTCAGTCCACTTTTGTTATAACCACCATATGACCTTACAATATTTCTTAACACATTGTCCAGTCTATTACATAAGCTCATGATTCTGACTCACTTTGTTTTGTAAATTGTAACCTTAATTGGGAACTTTTCTGTTTCTTCATCCTCATTACAACTCAGCCAAGTTCTAATCCACTCCCCAATATGAATATAATGTAAGTGCATGTCTATACAACAAAACCCTATTCCATGTGTAATGGACTTATTGCTGGAGATTGTGGAAGGGCATGCAGCTGTTTTATTTTTGGCTCTCACCAAGGGGATAGTTTGATAAACCCCATAGCTCACTGCCATGATTTACTGATGATACTGCTTGGGCCTCCCAGACTGTCAGAACAGGGCTTATTGACAGATAGTGTGATGATTGTATGTTTCTAAACTTGAGACGCCCATAAGCCATTTGCAGAAAATAGAACCCCCAGATAGTCCTATGTATCGACTATATCTAGAGGTATTAAACTCATATATGCATTATCTGTTACCATACATTTATTGATCTTTCATTCCCACGGCCAATTATTAAGTTATAACATCCATTGAATCCATTGCAATAAGCCATTCTCATCATGTTTCTGTCTCTATGATCTTATTTTGGAACCTTCTTCAAGTGCTATGGTATTGTCTCCTTCAGTCTTGGTGGTGTTCTTTTGCACGGGTATAAAGGGACTTCTTGTTGTGCTAGTAAGCCTTTAAAATCTGTGGATCATATTAATATAATGAATACTTCTAATTACCTTCATTTATGCAAATTGTATTAGCATGTATGTCTCTTTCTCCTTTGAAATATTGATTTTCTATTGAAAATCATAATGGTAAACAAGTACATGGAGTTGCCAAAATGTCTATACTGAAAACGCAATCAGGAGAAAAAACCTTGAACACATGGCAGCACAGCCCATCCGAAGCTATAAGGGTTTCTAATTTGAATACTCTTCTTTCTATGGACTGTGAGGTAGGTGGGACACTTCCTGTTTCTGCATGGGTACATCAAACATGGAGTGGTGTTGAGGAGCAAGATTTGAGACCATGTTTAGACAAAACATAAGTTTAAAAAGAACTGCTAGTGTTTGTGCATGTGAATGTCGTGTGGATATGTGCATGTGTGAATGTTAGCATTCTTGTGTGAGTCCTGGGTGAATGTGTCACTGTGTCAATGTGAGAACATGTGTGTGAATGTGTGAGTGCACCTGAGTAAGAAGAAATGGCTATGGGCCACACAAGGCAGAGTACAGAGGAGCCGGTGTGGCTGCAGGTGTGTAGTGGGTGTCCAAACAGGGGAGCCGCTTTGGGCCGTGGGGTGGGGGAAGTGCAGGGCGTGGATTATGAACAGCTAGAATGAATATTATTTTCCTCAAGTGGCATTAGTGTACTATGTGCTAAAAGATGTATATGTCAGAATAATAGCCTATGTTTACAAAGCCTACAGTGGCATTACTGGCATTATGGACAAACCCAAATATATGTGTGTTCTTATGTGGAAAGACAGGCATATATTGACATAGCCATCATGTAATTAGACTTCATTCTGTATCATCAGTGTAATGGGCAAGCCAGCATATGGTTATTTTATGTGGCAACATGTTCATCTACGGGCAGAGCCAGCATGGACATGTTCATCATACAGTGCCATTACTGGCATTACTGGCAAAACCAAAATATATATGTTCTTAGGTTGGATAATTGCTTATGAGGGCATAGCAAGCATACCTATGTTTTGATAGAGTGGCATTACAGGCATTGTGGTCGAATATAATGAATTATTTTTGTTATTTCAGGGGCATAGTGTCACATATAGTCATAGCAAGCATGGAGATGTTTTCTTACAGTGGCATTATAGGCAAAAGCAATAGAATTCACAGAAAGGTTACGCAATATGTGAGAAGAGTAAAAGGTGTAACAGGAATTATTTGGGAGAAAATACAACAAATATGGTGTTGTGGATAAAATTGAGTAGTAGGGGTTGCAATAAGAGCAATGAAAATAACTACCACTTCCGTTCAGTAAAAGAACGTGTTGCAGGCCTTCCGCTCTTCCCTATTCGGCTGAGCAAAAAGGAACTCAAATGGGGACAGGTGGAGTCTCTCTTTAACAGTTCAAAGGCAAAACGTCATTGTGTCCAATCAGATTGTGCACCAAAGAAAGGACACATCTCACATAGCTGCTGAGTTGGGCTTAAATTACTCTGAGCTTTGTCTTCGGCTTGCAGGTTTGGAAGGTTGCTGAAACTTCATTTCTTGGCTCGGCCATTGAATACGTCCATGGTCAAGGTGCTACAGGTTCAGCCAAGTTTGGAGGCCTTTTTCTTTGGGTGGGGTGACCTGTGTATTTGTCCAAAAAAGGTACTATCAGTCAGAGTTTATACTATGCTGGTAAGATCTAGTTCCACTTAAATAACTAAATTCTCTAGGGATCTTGCCCCCACAGCCTTTCCCTCCTGCCTACACCTGATGTACCTCATTGAGATTCACATTCTTGTACCTTCTGCTACCTCTAAAGGCTGCCATGTGTCAGGGCACGCATATTGCCTCCCCTTCTTGGAGCTGCGGGGCAAATCATCAAACATTTCGGTCTCGCAGGGGGATGGCCTCTCCCTTGGCATCTTGCAGAGCTGGCGGGCAAGGCCCGATACAGCATTCGGTTGTCCCGCACACTGCTCCGCCATGCACAGCTACTGCACTACAATTTCCAGCAGGCTCTATGACTTGGTGCATGACGTTGGCACGCCCATGGTCTTGGAAGCAAACCCGGAACACATTCACACGATAAGGGCTGCAAGCAGAAGTGTGGCGCTCCTCAACTGTGTTCAAGCTACGAGCTACATTCCTTGTTTGTTCTGTTTTTTTCTCTGTAATTCTGACCTCTGCTTTGCCTTCCTGGACTGTCTTTGGATCTCCCTTTAGCACTGGTAGACTGGTAGCTTCTGTTTGTGGCTTGCTCTTACCTTCACGTTTTTTCTCCAACGTGCCCGTCTTCGTATTTCTCCTTGTCTGCAAAGTAATTTTGGACATGTTGATTTGTATTGGAACTTGACCCTGCTTGTCTTCTTGGATTGAACTTTGGTACTCCCCTGAACTGTTGTGGCTTTCAGATCCCTTTTTTGTTCCTTCTTCTTAAGGAGTTCTTTTCTGGATCCCCGTGGACTTTAGTTATTCCTTAACTTTCCATCCTTGTGCTGTTCAGGTCAGGCCCACTGCGCCCTCCCATGGACCTTCCGTCCGCTGGCTACTGTATCGGCGCGCAACTCTGGCCTATGGACTTATACAAAGTGGTGGAATCATTAATAAGTACATCTGCACCCCAACACCAGAATCAAGGTAGGAAGGGCAATAAGAGGCTAGTGGAGATGTGTGATGTATTGGTGGCTACGCTCGTTGTCATTTATTGTGTTCTCCTTTGTTCATTTGAGCACCTAGCACAGCCGTCGCATTTGAACACTGCAGGCTGCGTTCTCGAGAGGAATGTCCCCCCAATTTTTCTTATTGAGCAACTGTGGTTTCTCTGGAGCTGTGGTGGCTTGGGACACCATGGACTTACCTGGTCAACTAGAACGTCCCTAGTCCTTCTCCAACTAGTAGGGTAACCTGCTCTCCACCCACTTCCATAGGTGTTTTCACTTTTTCTCCCCCAGTAGTTTTCCTCTGTCCTCCCTCCCAGATGGTATCTCATCTCCATCCACAGTCTTAGTCATCGTTACATCCAGGTGGTGGTAGCCCTATTCCAAGCTCTTTATTACTTTCTCCTTCTAGTCACCTTAATACTTTCACCCTCCAGATGGTGTTACTCCTCCTCCAACCTTCACTTTTTCTTGAACCTCCAACTCAACTCTCCATATGTTATCACCTCTTCCTCTCCAACCTCCCCAAACCGCTCTTCCTCCAAACTCCAACGCTCTCTTCTAGGTGTTAACAACACCATCTCCTGCCTCCTCTTACTCATTCAAGCTCAAACTCTCACCAGATGGTAACTACCTCACTCCTCTCTCTCCAACCTCCAAGTCTCATGTTCACCTCTCGATTAAATAGACATGAAGTTTTCCAATCTCCTCCGAAAACCTTCCTTAAGCCCCTTCTCCCAATATGTCAGAATTTCTCTGATCAGTTGGTCAATGCTACAGATACAGCTTTCGTGAATAGTCTCCAGACCATACAGCCAAACTGATTACATACTGCCAGACTGAGCTGACTGGTGGCATGGGCTCCACCTGGTTCACAGTCATGTGAGCTGAAAGGGGGCTGTCCTAAACTCAGTTCACATCTTCCACCATTTTGGATTTTAGGGCTGACCTGTGTATGTCTGAGGACTTCTTCTGTTCTGCAGACACCTTTGTTTAAATTACTTGCTTTACCCAAGGTCCTTTTGCTTACATAGCATGCAAATTGCAAGTCATAAAAAAAACGTTGCTACATCTTTAAAGCTGTCTGGTGCATTTATATTTCTTTTTTGGGGTAGGGTTCAAACTTTGTAATGCTTGCTAAGGTCACCAGAGTGGAAGAATGGGCTTTGTTTTACGCACATACAACTCAGTTATTTTCGCTTTATTCACTTTTAAGTGTGCAAGTATGACTCATAATGGGAAATTATTCCCTCATCACTGGTGCAGAAGAAAAAAAAATACTTTTCTGCTTGCTGGAGCTTTGATGTATTGCATTTTGTCTTTTTTTGTTTTAAGGGGAACACCCTTTTTCCTATGCTGAGTGTTTCAGTCAGTCGAGGGACCAGGAATGACTCCCTAGGGGAGTCAATCTTATTGGAATCAGTTATATTCCAATATCCTTGGGCTCCCTTTTCTCCCTGTTGATTGACCATTGGTCTGTGAAGAAGTGGTATGGATGTGAATGCCCCTGTGACTGCCCCCTTGGTGGCCATGGGTGTTTGTAGGAGTTCTGTTCGGCATAATCCTGTGCACTCTGCCCTGGTGTGGCGACCCACTTTGCAGTCATTTGAGGATCCCCAGTATATCTCTTCCAGGCTACGCATCCGCTAGCATCTCTGGCCCCTTTCACCCCACCACTATCCGTCCCCAAGGTCATCTCAGGGACTTTGTCACACAACATATTGGTGTCCTTATGTGGGAAAACTGGAATATATTGGCACAGTGATCGTGGTCATGCCTTCCTACAGTGGCTAGTCTTTCATAAGAATATCCAGCATGAGTGTGGACTTATGTGGCAATACTGGCATATATTAGCACAACCACCATGGACGTATCTTTTTACAGAGGAAATACTGCATTATTTGGCACAGCCAGCATGACAATGTCGTTTTAAACTAGCAGAATACTGGACGATATTGTTGGCGAGGGTGTCAAGAAAAGGAGTTTGGAAAGACTCCTTACTGTTGTCGATCTCACATCTATTGGATTTGTTCATGTCTTACCCTACAAAAGTAAATGTAAATTGTATGAGTTTGTAACCTTATTTTTACAAAGTGTGTGCTGTAAAATGCTCCCATTTTAAAAACTTCCTGGCAAGAGAATCCGACCTTCTTGTTTGGGTAGGCCTGCCTTGCTACGCTCTGTCGCTCGTGTGCATTCGTATTTTAGGAAAACCACCATTTTGCTGATTGTCACTGTGTTAGCCAAGACACCATTGTTGTGTTTTGAGCGTTTTTGAGGACGTTAATGTGCTGTATGTCGCTTCAAAAATACATGCATCTTTCTGCCCATTTACCATGGAAAACAGTGCCTATTTGTGAGCCACGCTCTTCCACTGTACCTCTGATGTGAGGTTTGTGATTCATCGCTCGCGACGCTTACCTGCTTGCTGTTATGTGTAATACTAAAACACCAGATGCCTTTAAACAACTACAGGGCAACTGCAAGCTGCAGGGAGTCATACAAAAAATAGATGGAGAAATGATTGCCATCTAGTGGCTAGCAATTGAAATATTTAGCAAGTCGATTTTCTTTCAACTTTGCTCTTTCCTAGACAAGAAAGTGCACGTATTACATGTTCATGCTTAGTAGTTCACTTGGCAAAGCATGTACAAGAGCCAGCTCTGATCTTATCTAAATTGATTTTTTATTTATTTAGTGCATGTGGTTACAATTGTGACCTTTTACAATCAATTAAAATCAGTTTCAAATGCATAATATCAACCACAATAGAAAACCCCTTCTGTTGAAAACCCATTCATCTTACGTATCAATAAAACAAATAAAATTACTATTCCTATTCTATTTCATTATATAAACATTTACATTGATTCATAATTTGGAAGGAATTATGCAATATGTGATTAGAGATTGACCTTAACTGCTTGACCACAGCTACCAATGGATGAAAAATGAGAGAATGGAGTCCGCTGTTTTGCATAGATTAGAAAGAGTAGATACTCTCCACACAAAGGGAGCCAACTGTTGCAGCAGGCTCTCTCTCATCAGTGCTCCTGGTCTGATTGTGTTCTCACAGCAGTTGATCAGTGCTGCAAATACAGCTCTCATTGTGGGCAGTCTCTGTCACGTGGATGTGACGCAGGGTTCATTGTCCTTTGATGGCAGTTGTTCTGTCCAAGCAACGCTAGTTCTGTTTGAGGACTTCTGGGACTGGAAGGCAGTGCTGAGGGACTCTGAGCCATTGACTGGTGTTCAGAGTAATCACGATCCTCATGGACATAGATGGTCCTTGTGCTCCAGGCACCAGTGCTCAACTGCTTCTGGTTCAATCCATGTTGCAATGTAATGTTTTTCAATATAGAGGCACCCAATATCAAAGCTTTAATATAGCGTTGACACCCGATCTGGCGGGCCGGATCCGGCTTAATCAGCCCATGGCCAGAGTTAAAGGCCGAGCGAAGCAAAGCGACAAAAGGAGAGGGAAAGTAACAAAAAAACTTAAGAGAAGGGAGGATGGGGGTCAAGATGGCAGTGCGGGGTTGGGGAAGCAGCCAGCAGGGTGCTCACAGCGCGGACTGGGGTTAGCAGTTTCAAAACTACGATGCGTGCCACCTGGTTGCTCGCCTCTCCCGCCCCGGGTGCTAATATAAATTCTGTGCCTAACTGCTGCACTTTAGTTTATGTGGATAGCACCCAACATCCTTTATAGTCCTCCCGCGCCTCTTCCCAGACTTGTTCCTGTGTACTTTCCGAAGAATATTATTAATACTATAATGATATTATGCACTGCAATATTTGATGCCACGTAGAATGCCCGTGATACACTCATCGATCACCACCACCGGGTAACACAATGTCCACTCAGGCATAGTTCTGCATCCTTGCTCAGGTGAGTGAGACGAACATATAGGTCAGTCTGGGACTCAAAAGCAGCCTAAACATATTTCATAGAGACCCCACATTGCGCTGTGTGAGCATAGGGAGAAGCTCTGACTATATCAAGCTAAAAACTAATAGGACCACATGGTGCATTTTAGAGCATCTTTTCAAACATATTTGCAACAAGTCATACGTTTTTCAGGCAAGTGTGAATATGAACCATTAATATATTCAAAAACACCAGGGCCTGCACCCAGAAGCAATATTATTCAGTAGCTGGACATCAACTAGGAATGTGTGACGTAGAAAACCGTTAATCCCCAGCAGGCCAATGTCGGTGCTACACAGGAAACAGAGTTTATCTGATACACAGTGGCCTGTTGGAAAGAAACGCCAGATACTGTTCCCTGATGAACGCTACATCACGCGCATTATAGAGGGATTTTTTAGGTTAATTCCCAGGTAACATTTTAAAGAAGGTTATCTGAGCTCGACCACGTGGGCTACAAAAGGGAACATGTGTTTGAACCATATTTTCAGTTTTAGGAAGACTTCAGAGAAGCAGGTTGTTGATGAGGGAAGGAAGGCTTAGGAACTTAAGGGAGGATTTATAAACTGTAGTTGGAGTAGACAAGTAGA
Organism: Ambystoma mexicanum; assembly: GCF_040938575.1. Classification (NCBI taxonomy): domain Eukaryota; kingdom Metazoa; phylum Chordata; class Amphibia; order Caudata; family Ambystomatidae; genus Ambystoma; species Ambystoma mexicanum. The sequence continues at coordinate 490,857,679 of NC_090930.1, read as the reverse complement.
AAGAAGGATAGGGGGAGTTAGTGAGTAAGATCAGGGTAGGTTTTGTTTTGATTGGTTTGAATGTTTGTGTGACAATTTCCGTGATTTGAAGTGCATGGCAATTGGATTTTATGTAGATTTATACCGCACACCACTGCCACCCAAGGGCGGTCTCCAGACGCTCTGGAAGGAGGAGGGAGAGCAGAGAATCCCAAAGGGCAACGTGTGCGAGACACACACGTGTTCGATATTGGTGGAGGAAAGTAGCAGTGATTCAGGAAGACGGACTTCATCTTTCTGTTCCTGTCGCTTGAAGTGTCCGAGCGAAAAATGTACCATCGAGAAGCAATTGGGTAGAGGAGGAGCAGGAGCAGTAGGGAAATACCTGGTGGAAGATTGTTTTGATTGCTTTATCAAGGGGAGCCATACATAACCCTGAATAAACACTGAACATGCAAAAGGGTAAAACACACCAGACAACCACAACTCTATGAACAACGCCAAACTGCACTTGTCACAACGTATGAATATGCTCCTAAAACCCTCCAATTGCGAGCCTTCCCTTTGTCACTCCTTCTCTCCCCACCTAAAAAAAACATCAAGGACCTACTTTTGGACTTAAAAAATGGAAGGAAGGCACAGAACAAACCAGGGTGGGGCTTAGATCACATGCCCAAGATCCAATTGCACCTGCTAACCACCTGCAAAGGAAAAGAGGCTGGAGGGAGGCCTAAGTAGGGAAAAAGTGCAGGAAACCAAAAAGGTGCAAAATGATTAGCAGTGATTGACAGGTGGGTAGGGTTTAAGTCACATGACCAAGATCCACTTGTACCTGCTCACTAACTGCTCAACGGCTCACATTTATTCTGGAACATATAATCCCTGATCTCTAGTGAGATCTCTTATGGGAAAAGGGAAAGAGAAAATTAAAATAGCCCTAAACCCCAAAAATGCCAGGACGATGGTTGAAGAGCATCTCACAAATGATATGGGGTATCCATAGCATCTCCCAATAATATGGGGTACCATTACAAGTTGAAAAGAGTTGTAGTAAAAAAGAAATATGGAATGCCAAAGGTTGCAGAACCCCGCAGAAGTGTGAGATGCCACTGCTATTGGGGTGAGAGTACCTCATGCCAGCTTCTGGCAATTTTAGGGACCTTTGCAAATATTTCTATTTTGCACCTACACAAGAAACTGTGTACAGTACTGTAGTATTGTGTTTAGCCTATTCTGTACCATACATTATAAATAATATGCCGTGACAAGGGAATGTAGGTGCAGATGTTATGTCCATTGATTAACTGAACTTTATGTATGCATGACTGATTCAATGACCCAAAAAAGCTGGGAATAAATAAAATCCATAAATGCATAGATACAAAATAACAATCAATAACCGACTCATTTATTGGCCCACCTAAAAAAAAATAGATTTAGATGAAAACACACCAACAGAAAAGCAGGCAATAAAATAGTGGATGTAAAGTGGTCTTCAGTGGTTTGGAATCTTGCTGGAGCCGGAGTGTTTCTTCAGTGTAGGTGATTGTGAGGCGGAGCCAATTCCTTCTGCTTGCTTGCAAGGAGCATAAACATACTATTTCAGCGCAGAGCGCAGCGCGGGTGCTAAGTGGATGTAAAGTGTTCTGCAGTGTGCAGCAGTGACTATATTCAACTTCTTCTTAGAGCTGGCCCATTGGATTCGCTAGTTGACACTGGCCATTTAAAAGTTGCCGGTGAGCCTCTGAGACCCCGTGCACAGCCTCGTGTTGACTGGTACACTGAATTGAACTGCATTTCTCTGATTGGGGGGTATACATTCAGCTGCTCTGATTAGCTTTCACAGCTTTAATCGCTTTAATCGTTTGAATAGCTGGTGCTCCGCTGTACTGATTTGGAGGGATGGTCCTTTTTTATGAGGTGCAGATTTGTGGAGGAAACTCATTTTTGAATACAGTGATTGTGGGGCTTTTTGAGCTCTTTGAGCCTTGTTGATTACTCTTGTGTCTGAAAAACTCAAAAAACTTGAAGGGGTGCTTCGCCCTCTGAGGTTATTTGGAGGAAACACATCTTGTTTGGTGCGACAGCGACTGTGGGGCTCTGACCCTTTCAACCGTTGCTCTATATCAGTGAATAACATTGTATTCTCCCAGAGCCTTGGGAGGAAGGATCCAGTTACACTGATCTGAGTTATACTAACTGTGGGTTCTTCAAGATTTTAGACCCACACTCATTCCTCCACCTCTGTTCAACGATTCTGAGCCTTTTTTGACTCTGAGGATTGGTTTCCTTGCCCTTTTGGAAGCATATTGATTTAGTCCCGGTGACTGTTGGGTCAGTTGGCCCTTTGAGCCGAGGAAAAATTTGAACTAAAGTACTGACCTCGCAGTTTGTTTTTTACGGTGCAACATTTATGGCACAGCGCACAGGCTTGAGAAGCCAGACGGGAGCCCCATGGTTAGGGGTTCCCCTAATGATTGTGTGACACTGTATGGTGATACGGTTGAATGTGCCTCTTCCACATGTGGCCCCCATTGTAAAGAGTTGCAAATTGTGGCCGTATTAATGGATAACCTCAGCGATAGCCGCCAATGTACACACGAGTCCCAAAGTGCTAATGATAAATCTGATGAGGATGCTATACGTACGGGGTCCGCGCAAAAAGGGGGAGAACACTTAGCAACAATATAAACCCTTTCTGGGTCACAGCTCCTCGCCTCATCCGAGAACAGGACTTATAGCAGGCCCCATTGCAGGCCAAACAAGAACTGATTTTTCCAAAGCTGTTAATGTAAATCAGGTGAATTAGCGGTCAGTTGTGAAAGCTACTGGTATAATTGATTGCTTCCATATGAATAATTTGCACGATTTGAGCTTAATCGAACACGTGGACTCTATGATGGTGGATTCTATAAGACCTAATGGTGATACTATACTGCAACACACATGTGATCCATCCCTCCAAGGATCCCCCACTGAATTAACTAATATAATTGAAAATAGGGGTGAAATACATACAGCAATTGATTCTATGAAGGAGGATGGCTCATGGTAAATAATATTCATCACACACTTAAAGAGGTGGCTGAACGGGTACGGCTTACTTCCCCTTTGCTTTCTGCTCTTAGTATGGTCCTTAGTATGTTTCTTACGCTTTAAGATAACATTTGGAATGAGGTGAGAACGCACACGATCATGTTTGCCAATATTAGTGCAAAAGTGGAGGATCTATATATCAATGGATGGTCACCAATGGTCTCCATTGGCTTCCGGACCAACAGAAAATTCTGTTTATGGTTCTGTGCCTGGTCTTTAGATGCGTTCATGCTCTGGCCCCGACATATCTAGTGTCTAAAATTCAACGTCATCAGCCCACTCGATCACTTGCATCAGTCGGAAAAAATGTGTTGGTCGTCCCCTTCACTAAAATGACAACTTGGGGCGATAGGTGTTTTTTTTCCTTTGGCCCCCGTTCCTGGAATGTTTTACCTAAGAACCTTTGACAAATAGAGTCCTTATCGGTGTTCAGGAAGAAACTAAAAACGTATCTTTTTGTGTAACTTCCTGAGCCACTCCATGTTTTAGGTTAGCATACTGATGCAACTATCGACTCTAATTAACATCTGCGCCTAGATGCAGTTCCTGCTTGGAGCATACTTATTGGGTATGTGCTATACCAATGTTAAATCAAATCAATCAAATCAAATGTTGTGGTTGAACGGGGAAATTACCAATGAGATGTGATTTGGCCACTTTAAATCAAACCCTGGTTGTGATTTCGTTGTGATTTCGTTGGATTCCAAAGGGCAAGTAAATGTGTTGAATGGGGAAATGTTAAATGAGGAAGGAAATGACACACAAGATCAAATTGAATATCTAGCAACAGTTGCGAGAACATCACCCCCAAGAGTATAGGGATAAAGAGTGGGAAAATACATGAACATTTGAATCTATGTGCTAAAAAAACAAAGATCAGAGTATGGCAAACAAAAAAAATGCTCCCACTTTTTAAAAAAGATTAACGATATTAGAATCATTAAAGGGAAAGAAAGAAATTAAGAAAGAAAGAAAAAAGAAAGAAGGAAAGAGAGAAAGAAAGAAAGAAAGAAAGAAAGAAAGAAAGAAAGAAAGAAAGAAAGAAAGAAAGAAAGAAAGAAAGAAAGAAAGAAAGAAAGAAAGAAAGAAAGAAAGGCATATGTGGTTAAAGAACAAACACTGCTTTCCTAATCGACTGAGGAGGGTGGACCTGTGATATTGGGAGAGAAAGAAGGTTTGGCCCCTTTGGAAATTAAAGGATGTACAAATAATAAGAACCCCGTAGCAGTGGTGGAAAAGACCATTGCTCAGAAGACCAGAAATTATTGGCAATCGACTATGTCTTTTGAAAAAATGGTAAGGAGAAATCCCCTTTGCACACACTTGGGACCCCAGACTGAACCCGAGTGGGGTGATAAAAAAGAAATGTATACAAAGATTGTTGTATCCGGGCTCAAATGACTACTAAAATAACACAGGAGGAAGACACAGGTGTAACACAGAACAGTCTAGGGGCAGTGTGTCCCTCGAGCTGCAGTGGGAGTTTGAAGAAATCTCACACACGGGTAAGAAGTATAAGGCTTTATTGTGTGGACCAAGTAGACAAGCTGCCGCCACCAGGGAGTCCAAAACCAACTGGCCCGTGTGGAATGTTGATGCCTGAAAGCCCATCAACATTCCACACGCGCATGCAATACATTACAACATATCCTCTTCCCTTACATAACCAATTAATCATAGATAAGATAAAATACAAAAGAACAAAACTAAATTTGAACTGGAAAAACTTAAGCATCCTGGCGAACAACACAAAATTTCATGCTAAAGCTATATCATTGATGGTGGTGGAAATAATGGATTTAAGAAGAGATAGCCTTAGAAATGGTGTAAACTGTTACCATACATAGTCTCTAAGTTTTATAGGCGGCCCACAACGCCTAGCAGGGCGCCCCACCTCAATCTCATGCCCCTCCTCAGCTTCCAGAAAAGGAAAAAATGCTGAGCACAGGAACTTCCTTACCCGGATGTATCTCCATGCCCAAGGCCGCTTGCTCATCCCAGCCCAGGATACTAGTACCCTTAGACGCCACATATAACTTTCCCGCAGCCTGCCTGCCCTTAAACGAGAAATTTGACCAACCATATTCCAGTACATCAATAGGGTACTGCCCATAAGCACTTGGTTTGATGTCAGATGCAATCAAGACCGATATCTCCTTTCCCAACTTTCCTTGATACACCTCTGGAGCAACCAAGGTATAGGGTGACCCTGAATCAACCAACATTTCTAAGGGATGATCATCAACCAATACCGAGACCCATGGGACCTTGCGCGCCCTTCCATCCACATGCAAAATTATTCCTTGCTCAGGATTACCCCCCCGAGGCACCCTCTTGCACCAACGCACACTCTTCTGGAGTCACATTGGCCACAATGTGCGCTTTACACATGTGGGCATAATGACCAATGTGCTTACACTTTCTACATTCAACATTACCAGCAGGGCATGTTTTAGAATCAGACAAATGGCTAGACCATCACAATTTTTGCACACATCCTTGGCCTTAGGCCATTTACTTGCTTGGCTACTAGTCTTATCAACCCCTTTTTTGTTCCATGATAACACAGCGTGAACAGTATCCCTGGACATGTCTCTTTCAGTAACTATCTGTACGCTTGTTCTGTAGGCCTCAATCGCTCTTGCGATCTCCAGAACCTTGTCTAAGGGCGGATCACTTTCAATTCACGATCTCTCTCTAATTATTTGGTTACATGTCTTCATCATTATTTGATCCCTGATGTACTCATCCAAATTACCAGAAAACCTACATGTAGCCATAAGTGCATGTAACGCCGTAACATAAGCATCAATACATTCAGCCGATCCCTGTGCCCTAGAAAAAAACTTATATCGTTCCAGCACAACATTAATTCTTTTGCCAAAACGAACTTCAAGTTTCTTTAAGGCAGTTTCGTATGCGCTTACAACCATCTCTCCCTCACCACCCCCTGGAATTGACACATCCTCTCCAGGCAAATGACGGAAGACCCTCAACCCCTCAGTACCAATGCAGTTCAGAAGTGCAGCCTCCTTTTCACCATCACTGAATTTGGCGCCGCCAGACGCCCTCAAATACACCTTAAATGCGTCTACCCACTGGTCCCATGGAGCAGTGGGCTCTCCTGGAGCTGGCAAGAACATAGGCGGAGGCATGGCAGCTGTATGCAACATGTCTAAACTAGAGTACTGCAATTCACAACCAACTTTGTGTGGACAGATGCTTCCTAATGCCAATCTACTGCAGGACAAAAATCACTTCCCGGCTCACTTGGCAAATGATGCAAATTACCTCCATGCAAGTTTTGTCAGTTCCTCCCAATCAACACGAAAAAGCACATCCAATTTAGACCAAACCTGATCACCTTCCTCCTCAAGAGCTTCGTTTACCCCCCCAGCAGGAGGAGATTAGCTCAATACACCAACGTGGAGCTGCAGCTTAAACAAAGCAGATGTTGCTGTGACACATCCACGCGAACCAATGTGCAGTCCGCAAACGAGGAATGGCACCCGCCTTAAGCGCTGACAGCAGCTTGCTACTGGGAGGCGGACATTGGTTGCAGCCCTCTGCACTGAAACGCCAATGCAGAAACAGGAGAAAAGACTTGGCACCGCCCCGAAGCTTCTGCCGACTCCAGCACGGGGGAAGGTACCGCCCTTAACAGCTGATTGCAGTCAGCCAACGGAAGGCAGATGTTTGTTTCGCCCCTCCGCGCAGAGCAACCAATGCAGAAATAGGATTAAAGGCTTGGCACCGCCCACAGTCTTCTGCCGACACCAGCACACTTCCCGCAGTTGCAGAACGTCAGTCCCGGAAGCGATGACTGCAGCCGTATCTGTGGCCACAGAATCCGGAAGGTGCAGTGTAAAAACACTCAGACTGGTGCCGCAAACCGTTACAGCACCTGCCCGAGTGCCAACGGCCCTGTGGAATACCGCTGCGACGGCTCTCGAAACTTCACAGCCGCCGCACACTGACCGAAACCTGCCCGTATGGCCGTGGTACGCCGGGACCCTTCCAGCACCCAGGGCCCGGCGCATGCCACACCAGAGAACTCACAGGGCTCGGCGAATCTCAAAGCACTCGGCAGCTTGTCGCTGGAAATCCGGATGGCAGCTGGGACGCAACGGCCGCACGCGTGGAAACAGGTGGGGGTCCACACACGTCCTCGTAGCCAGTGAAGAAATCTCACACACAGGTAAGAAGTATAAGGCTTTATCGTGTGGACCCCGGAGACAAGCCGCCGCCACCAGGGAGTCCAAAACCAACTGGCCCGTGTGGAATGTTGATGCCTGAAAGCGCATCAACATTCCACACGTGCATGCAATACATTACAACAGAGTTCACAGACTTATTTCTCCTGTGATAAGGGTGTTCCACTTCCTTCTCTGCCGGTATCTGGGGGCAAAGGAGGCATTTTTGAATTTTCCATACCATGTAATCTTGGGGCTAGAGAAATGAGGGTAAGCCCATACAAGAGCACATACAGTGGTCGGCTCACAGTGACAATGTAAAGGTAAATTAGGGTGATCTTGTAAAACGTATGTATAAACCAGCAAGGTTGGTACATAATAATTGAACATTAGAACAGGAGAGGGAGAATGTACTCATCTTAAAGTTAACGAATAGGCTAAATAATTGAATAAATCTATGCCTGAATAGAAGAAATGTTCTCCTGATATTTGCAGAGATGCCAAATGTACAAGCACGTTCCTCTATTGATATAGAAAGAGTTGAATTTCATAATAGGTTGGATACAAATTGTTGTACCTTGTATTTTAATTCCAAATTGGTTTTTGTCTTGGTGTGTTCCGAACGGTCAAAATTTTGTATTTTGGGTTTTGGTGTGGAAGTTATTAAATGTGAGATGGCTATGACTCTGGTGAAGAAGGACGAGTGGGGAAAATTCAATCAAATGAATAGAAATAAAGAGGGGGGCACTAGAAGGACAGTTCCAATCGGAATTTCATTTCCATGACCGATTTGCTGGTGTAAATACTCAAAGGTGATCATCTATTCGATGATGTATCTCACAATCAGACATTTAGTGAGAAGAAATTAAATTGTTTTGGTAAACTATATTTGAATTGCTGAGAAAAAAACAAAAAAGAGGTAAGACTACTTACATTGGTTTCATGGAACTCACGTGGCCACTTACATTTAAATACGAATTCTGAGGCAATGCCCTCTATTGGGGATCATGTGTGTATTATTTTGCAAGAAACCTGGATGCGAACTGCCCCTATTATGGACGGGTATGACTTTATCTGCCAACCGGCCAGATGTAGTGGCAGGGGCGGGCTGGCAGGGGGTCTGATTACAGCGACTGGGTTCGTTCCTGTTAAAAACTGCCATATGATTCCGGCATACCCTATGGATAGTTAGTAGTGGCCATTTCGAAACCCTCAGCTAAAATAGAAGCATTGATTTTTTTATTGGCATGGATGGGTTGGGGTTCTAAACGACTTCCTCGATAGTATTACTGAATGCATCATGAATTGGTGCATGGGATATCAAGATGGCTTAATCCTCCTGGATGGCGATCTTAATGCAACCTGCTCTCTCCCTAAAAGGAAGGGTGAAATTTGGGAGACTGCCCCAGATATGAGAGAGCCTAATATGAAGAACATTGCAGGACATGAGAGGACTACTGCTCGTAATTCGGATGATTTAACCATGCTGAATGAGCAGGTTAAAGCTGCAATAGAGGGGCAGAGTACACGGCACAGCGGGAAAAGCAGTTTGATTCTGGAGTATGTCTTTGTTGACCATGCTCTATTATCAAGATGCACTGAATTTACCATTTCGGAGAACAAGTGGAGTGACTACAGTATTTTAACAGCTTTTTGGAAATAGAACTACTTGTAGAGAATAAGAGTGGTCCTAAGGGGCTTTGTATCAATGGTGGGAATAATCGTATTGCATGGACTCCATCGAACATTGGTAGACTCAATGCAGGGTTGGAGCACGTGTTGGAGATTTCGAGTCCAGAATGGAAACTGGGACAATGTAATGTAAGTGAATAAGATTCCACAATTAATGAATTGATGGTTAACCTGATTGGAAACAGGAATTTGTATATTAAAAAAAGGAGAATACAGTACAGACATGCTTATGATGGCCTGTTGGCAAATAGGAAAAAAAATGCACCAACAAATTAGAATGACAAAAAGGACAATAGGAGAGCCTGAACTCTGTGAAGTGAAGTGCAAAAAGATCAGACAAGATTACAGGAATTATTGCAGAATGCATAGGGCTGGTTTGTACCAGCAGGATGCTGAAACAATGTTAAACATCCTTAAGATAGAGATGTTCCCACTTTCAGGGTGCTGCTTAATTCTTTAGGGACTGCGGGGTAGCACACATAAATGTGTTTCCAGAGTATGTGTGGATGAAACACTTTAAAAAACTTTATTCAGTGAATGAATGGATTGAGATGGTTCCGCATCCTGTTCTTCCCATAAAAAAGAGGAAAATTGGAGCCTACGTTCATCAGTGGGAACGGTTTATGATATTATTTTAAGTAGTAATTCTTCTAGAGCTGCAGGTCCCAATGGTCTCACAAATAAAACATTGAAGGAGGGCACACAAAATTGGGCTGTAGCCCTCTCGATCCTTTTTGAGAGTATAGTCACTAATATGAAATTCCTGCCTTCATGGCAAATGGCCTATGTTGTCCCAATTTATAAAAAGGGAAACAGGTGTGAGGCATCAAGTTATAGACCAATTACTTTAACTGATGCTGACAGTAAGGTATTGCCACTTTGATAATGAGACTTTAGGAAGCAGGGGCATGTGGAGTAGGAAGACTATCTACATTGCAAACAGGACTCGGGCAAGGCCACTCAATGACTTTGAATGGCTTTGTAATCAGGATGATACAAGCTAATGAATGGTCTGATCCAACTAGATGCACATATATCTCCTCGGTAAACTTAACAACTGCTTTTGATTTGGTTGACTGTAACCGGTTGTGGTCAAAATGAAATCCACTGGGTATCCCCAGTAGTCTACTAAAACTCATCAGCCATTTGCATGAAGATGTGTGTATTAGATAAAGATTGAATAGAGACAGATGCATGTTGATTGTATGAACACAAGCTCTAGTCTGATGCCCTATTTCATCTTTATGTATCTGATGTATTTGAAGAAATGTCTATGATGTCTTTTGTTCATCCTAAACTGGGGAAGTTTGTAATTCCAGTGTTGGTTTATGCAGATGATGTTTTGCTCTTAGATAATACAAGGATTGCATGACAGAGAATTCTTACAGCTTTTTCAGAAAATGCAGTTTGAATGGCCTCAAAATATACCCAAACCAAACGAACATTCTGGCATTTACAAGGAGTGGAAAGAAATCCTCATATTCATGGTCATTCGAGGAAACCATAGTCAAATGTACTTTAAGTTTGGTGTACTTGAGACTTCATATTACTGGACTCCCTACACCACTTGAAGGTTCTAGAGCGTTATGGCAAAGGTAAAACATTCTAGGAAATTAACTCTGGAAAGGGAACAGTAAATATGGGTGATTATCCCCGAAGCCAGCCATTGCCTTCTATGAAGGGAAGCTAGTGCCAGAGCTGACTTGTCGGATGGGGGCGTGGTTAAATGATCTGTTGTCCACTCTTGACTGGATTGAAGCGTGGTTATAGAGATGCATACTAGGAGTTCCAAATGCAATGCCGGTCATGGCTATTCGTTTTGAACTTGGTTTACTCTCATTATGAGTGAATATTCTATGGAGATTATGAACCCTTTTTAGAAATATTGTGTCTCCATTAAAAAATACAATATGTTCAGAATTGCTGCAAAGTATGGGTGCTTCTGAAACCTTAGGTCCTACATTCTTTTAAGGCTATTTAATGGAAAAGTATATGATCATTTTAAATGGACTTGGTTATTGAATTGAAAGACTTGATAAATAGATTGAATAAAGTAAAAGTGGTCATGTATTATTGTATGATTATTTTATATCTAAGGTCTTAAAGTTTTAAATATGAGATTATTCTTTTCTTTTGTTTTTTAAAGTTATACATGTTTGTAATTGTGTAATGCGAAAAGTTCAATTTGAACTAAGCAATAAAACAAAAATAAAATTATAAATAAATAACGACAAACAAACTGTGTGATCGATTGATCAATAATGTCTAGCTATACGAAAAAATAACTTTGATGGGGCATTGCTGATTGAGGAGTTCAGTTGCTTCATGAGATCCCAGTGAAGGGGCAAGGTGTGCAGGTGCAGTTTCTTTGACCTACTGAAGGACAATGGGCAACCAATGGTGAATTGATAAACAGCTTTTCTTCAGGCTATTTCCACAAAGTATCAGAGATACATCTGGGCCAAAATAGTGGTAAAATGTGTTAGCCAAATGGGTGATCCAGCTAATAAAACATTGTGATATGCCAAATGTTGCTCTGAAGTACATTACACAGCACACTATCTAAGGATCTGCAATTGTTTGCTAGCATATAAAGCAGCATGGCCATGATAGCATCCTTAATTGCCCCTACATTAAAACAAAAATAGCTCTTCACAAAGCAATAATTTCCCCCAATACCTAGAGTGCCATAGCTATGCCAATAGCCACTGTGGCAGGGCCATTTTAAGCATTTGGGGCCCTGGGCATGGACATCTTTGCCCCCCTCCACCAAACTAAAGGAATTAAGTGATCAAGAATATCTGGCGGCACCCCCCCCCATCAATCCCCCCACCATGATCATAACCTATAGGTTGATATGCAATAAGCATGTTTACTCCCTTTAAGTCCCTTTACCCTCTCTATACTTGCTCTAATCAGAATGATAAACAGGTAGCATTTGAAGGCCAACATCAGCAATCTGCGAAGAGGTTACTTCTCTTCTCGTATAGAACCAGGATACTTTTTATCAATATCATTCGGAAAGGTATGCAGCAGGACTGTATGTAAAAGGTATATTTAACCCAGAGTAGGCAGAGAACTCACATTAGCTGCCTCAGAGAATGCAAATGTGCACAAGCAGGGATAGAGTAGACCAATTGTAGGGAAGGAGAAAGCTAGACATAGCATAGCATGGATAGTGAATGCAGATTAGAAGCTATCAGGAAGGTGTCTCTATCCAGACAGACTGAGATTAGAAGTGGGACATGGTTTTGAAATAGTGTTGCCATTGGAGATCAAGGGAACAAGTGCCTGTGGTGTGCAGTATATCAATGCTCACTATTATAGTGGAAGCAATTCTATAGCCAGTGAAACCATGAGTGAGGCTTTTGTGAAGATCATACCCTGAGAAGGAAATCACTTTGAAGGGCTGACAATTTTGAAAGGATTATGGACTGGACATTCTGAGAGGTTAGGCAATACAAGATTAAATGAGATGCCCAGAATCACACATTGCTTAAGGGGTGAAGATGGGATTTGTGTCAACTCTGCAATTTCTGCATTTGAACATTTTCTTTTACAGCTCTTACCATGTACTAAAACAATCTCATTTTTATAAAACTGACTTGCAAAGTACAGAAATCACATTTACAAACCTGACCATTTTTAAAACCAAAATACTACAGAAGGGTGTTACGAAAAATGGGAATGATTCTAGCTTCATTTTCTCCATCATCAAGGGAAGTATATAAGTACCAGCATACCAATCGATGTGATTTGACAGATTTAATGTAGGTGTGTCTTTTGTAAAGCTTTAAATACTTCCAAAACCATGGCTTGTGAAATTATCATTCATAAATGTGCAGAAAAACCTTTGACTTTTATACAAAAAGCTAAACGTTTTCTGTCTCAAATGAGCAGACCTTAAAATGTGCTTGCCCGAGGCCTACAAAGTCTGGTCTGCTCTCTCCTGTCTACCACCCCTTCCACGCAAATGGCCTACATAAGAAGACAGATCAAGTAATTAGCTAACCGATGCCACCAGCATGCAAGAAGGCAAACCTCACAGAAGACAGCACAGTAATGCAAGAGATATTATATGATTTGACCAGGATCACTGTATCGTCTGCTGGCAAAGCCAGGATACAAGCATGAGCACTTTGCTTCCACAGTCTTGAATTTGGATACTTATTCACCTCTTGGACTAATAGTTGTGGAGGGGATTGCCCAGGTTTTAGAATGCCCCATATGAACAAACCAATTTCTAGACCTTCACCCACATGAATGAGATGTTAGTTTTGAAAGCAGCCCCTATCTGGTGATGGAACATTGCTGATAATAGCACCTCTTATGCTGCAAAACCAAGTAAATATGCAGGTAGGTCTATAAACTTCAGACATAGGAAACGTTCCGCCAGCCTTGCCGGAATGTGCTCTTCTAATCTTTCATATGAACACATATCTCTGCAATGAGTGCTTAACAGACTGAGCTAACTTCTGAACCATTGTGACACTCAATTTATCAATATGGATTTCAACTTTGGCTATTGCAATGATCAACATAATTCCCACAGGAAGGTAATAATGCTACATAAGTTGTGCCACACAAACTATGTATTCCACAGTGAACACAGAAAGCATTACATGATTAATTGATCAAGGCAGAATGTACTTGTCAAAACAGACAGGCAATGGGTTTAGCGCCTCAGCAGCATGCCAGCAAATCTCCAGGTGTGTGCTATTTAAATCTGGTGAACAATGGAATCTTACTTTAGATCAGGCAGCCTTGTGTGGGCCCCTCCAAGGTGGGGGCTCTGGGCAAATGCCCATTTTGCCATCCCATAAAGACGTCTTTGCACAGTGGCACCCTCCTGTCAATCACCACAACTATTGCAGGATTCAAATTGGCTGTGGGCAGGTAAAGTATCATATCTATACCAGTATTCACAATTGCACCCAACCCCAAACACACCATATGCATCCTAGTAGCCACAATTACCCACTGCATGTAAACCACAATAGTCAACCCAATATCTACAATTACCTCAGCATATAAAGCACTATACCCATGCCATCATGCATGTGGAGCATGATGTTCATGACAACAAGCAATGTTTCATTGGCATTACCCTATCCACAACTGACCACCAATATGCAGGCACGCTAGCCATTCCTTTATCCTTTGGGATGATTTAACCCACTTTTTTTCTTTGCTATGCTGGAGCACTGTGTTATGATGGTGCCAGAAACATCAAAATGGCTGCAAAACCCTTGTGCGTGCCAAAACCTCTGAAAATTGCGCTTTGAAACGCACAAAAAGATGGATGCCCAATCTGCTACCCACTGGGCTCCACAACAAGTGAAAATGGAGTACAGAAGGAAAAAGCAGTGCTTTGCTAAAGGAAACCCCAAATCTTGCTATAAATCACCTTTTCTTTGTTGCTGAAACTGCAGAATGCCGATACAAAACACCCTCAAACATCCAAAATTCTTGCTGGGTGCTACAATTCACTTAGTATAAGAAATCATTGTGAACTTACAATGTCATGAAAAGCTGAAAGCATCAAGGGATTCCACAGCAAAAGTGGCCTGCCTGTGGATCTGTCAAAATCTGGGCACAATACCCTTGGCCGCCTGAATGACAGCTGTCAGGGGCCTGCCTGATTAAACTTTAAACATGTATAAACTGAAATCAAATGTTTGCAATCTAAGAGGCCTGTTATTGAGAGTAAACCATCTGGTAATTGTTTTGATTCCATGGTTTAAAATCTTGAATAAGTATTTAGCTGTGATTTGATCCCATATGTTTGTGGTATGCTAAGGGACAATTCAACAGAATTAACAGCTAAAATAAGCTGGCTAAAGCTACCAAACTGGTATAACAGCTTTCCTCACAAAAGAAAGGCCTTTCCCTCCAGCAGGAAATCAAACCAAAGTGGTAATTATAGGGTGTGGGAAGAACCTGGTCTGCAGTGGGGAAGGAAACAATGAACAGCTGCAAAGCAGGAAATACGAGGTGTGAGGAGTCATAAATGCCCTCTGCCAAGAGCAAACTTGGGGGATGGCTCCTGGCTTCCCAGGGAGAGACCAAAGAGGCAGAGCTAAACAACCATTTGTTGCTTAACAAGGACAAAGAACATATTTGAAAAAGACAGATAACTTATTGTGTAAAATTGTGAAAAATGTAAAAACAACAGATTTGTGAATCTAAATTTTGGCTGCACGTTTCAAGAGGCAGCAACATCGTGTGACATGTTCTGGAAAGAAACAGCAGGAAATGTGATTTTACTCCAAATGTATTTCTGCTAGAAGTATGAAACTTTATACACTTATGCCCATGTTATACGCGCACACTTGTAGAAATTTGCTGTTAAATTGGACATTGGGCCTCATTACCAGGTGGGCGGTAAGAGATACTGGGCGCTTTTAAGGAGACCGGTGCTGATAATCCCTTACCACCCAATTCCGAGGTCCCTTAGCGGGAACCGTAAAGGAAGTGTGGTCTGACCACACGTTCTTAACGGGTCCCATTAAGGGACCTTGGAGCTAATAACGGGTCCGCAATTAGTGGGCCCGTTATTAGCGCCATCCCATTGAGCCCTATGGCGGCTCAAATGGGAACGGGGAATGGCATTTGGAATGGGGACTTACAGGGTCCAACTAGGTCAGAATGTCCCGGTAAGTCTCCACTCCACCAGACCGGACCCGGACACGATTTTGGAGGCAGCCATGGCGATAATAGCGCCATGGCTACCTCCAAAGTTGTAATGAGGCCCATTGTGTTCCTGATGAAAAGGGCAAAATTCAATGAAAAGCAGACACAATATCCCACAGCAACGAGGTTTTGAGGAGTAGCTGCTGCAAAAAATATGTAATCTGTATATGCGATTGTTATAGAAGTTGCACACATGTAAATATGTATTGTGTCAAAATTAGATTTTGTGTTCAAGAGACTAGGGCTGGACTCTAAGCCTCATAAACCCCTTTTCATAGCATAAATAGAGACAACTCACCACTCAAAGGACAGACATATTCACTCACTACCCGGATGCTGGCGGAGCACCCTGTTGCAGAACTTTACATTTTCCTTGCTCAAGACTCCATAAACTTGGCAAAGCAGAAAGGCCCATTGCATAGCTGAAATATTTTCAGCTATGCCTTAAATTCCAGAACCAGAATCCCACCACCTAAGGGGAGCATCAAAATACAGCCGGGCTGCGCTGTACTGCTTGCCTGCTGAAATAATTATCATCAAAACCAAAAAGGGCAGCTCCAATCCAGTCCTGTGCTGTGACCAGAGCCATTGCAGATCCAGTCCAGTCCTGTGCCATGCTGTGACCAGAGCGCCTTGCCGATCGCTGCCCAATCTGATTTGCCCAGTTGTCTGTCCCAGAACCAGATTGCCTTCCCTGACCAGAATCTTGATGGACCAGAATCCTGACGGTTCCATTTAAAAACATATCTAGTGAGTATCTATAGATAGAACTGTGTCACTAGCCTATGTGCCTTGCTTAGTTAAGCCCTATCTTAAACCCATCCTATCTTGTCGTCAGAACCTGATATTGTTAGGAGCATTTTTAAATTGTGTGAAACCTCTATCTAATCCCTCCTATCTTCCTCCTGACTAGTATTGCTAAAACTATCTTTGAGCTGATCTTTTCTCATCTGAAGAAGGCGGGACCACTGCAGGCAGTCATTCTGATCAAGTGGCTGTGTTCCTGTGTGTTATTTGTTGTATTCATGATTATCCTCCAGTGCAAGAAATTCTTTTTGTAATTTTAAAGGTGCATTCCCCTTTCCCATTCTTGCGCCTACCTCAAAAAAATGACCTCCACTAAAATGTCCATAACTTCCTCAGTATTTGTGCTAGAAACAAAATTTCAGCGTCTGCCTGTAGCTAACATTCACAGCTTTAATTTGCATCTATAACTGCATCCCAAAATATGGTTCACCTGTTATCGTGATTATCGCGCAGTGAAATGTTTGCCACGACTTTCGTTTTAGCGAAATTCTTACACATGTATGATTGCTCCCGACCTTAATTTTAAGATTTCAAATTGTTTCTTGGTATTAAATCTTTGCTAATGTTTGTGTGCAACTATCCCAATTTCAGCAATTTAAACCATATTTAGTGTTTTTACCCAATTCATTCTAAGATAACTTTAAAAACCATTCTGACAGCTTGCCAGTCAATTCCATTTCTCTCTTGTGTTTGAAGGGGGGAAGGTGGGATTGATATTCTGTTTGAATTCTGCCATTCCTGAAAACCTGTTCTCTCCTCCTATCTCTTTACATTGCCTATTGCGGATTGAGGGGTGTGCAGGGGGAACCTTTAACCACAGTGCCGTCTGATCTGCACACACACAAAAGTATTATTTCTGTGCTGAATTGTTTTGCTCACCATTACTCCTTGTGTATTAAAGAGATCATTCAGTGTTACATCACCCCATTCGTGATTATTGTGTACCCATTAAAACATAGTGTGATTAAATTTCAAATCCCTAAATAAATATTTTAACTATGCAAACCAGCCTGATTCCTGGTTCAGTGTGACAAGGTGTGTGGGGGGGCTTCCAGGAGAGGGGCGTGATATGAGTGGTATATCGTTCAGAATAAAGAACTTTTAGACAAAAATAAATAAGGATTTCAGTTGTGCACTACATGCTAGCCGTTGACTTGGCTGGGTGCCGGATTGAAATCACCTACAATCCAGAGTTGCCACCAGCATATATAAAGCCCAATATCTAGCCGAATATCTACAATTGCCTTCAGGCATGTAAAGCACCAGGGCAATATCAGTATCACAATTGCTCCTGTCACATAAAGCAGACACTGTCCTTATCTTTTAAACCACCATAGCCATTATGATATGTTATGATATAAGTCATTAATAACGCGCATGTACAAATGTGTTTCTAGGCACGATTATATTATACACATGGATTTGGATGTATTGTTGGGGGCAGGAAATGTGCTGCACTTAACTGGTTTTTGGGGGTAGGAAATGTATCACATTTAGATGGTTTGCTGGGGAAGGAAGAGTGTTGCTCCTAACTAATCATACACAAAACTCACCATTCTGCATACTCAGCCTTAAACGCTGAACTAAACACAAACATACTTCTACTGCACTGCAAAAAACATGCACTTCAGAACATCCAACATGAAAGCAAAAACACATAATCATACCTCAACACCTCATGATTGCTGCCAACCGAAAACTTACCTACGCTCAGAGACCTGTTTCTCCGAATTGAAGCTGCCAACAGCACATCAAACTCTCTTGCTCTTCTCCCTCTCAATCTGACTAACAAACTCCCCCAGTCCACCTTCCATTGCAGATCCACCAGAGCTCAAGAGACCAAACGAGTAGTAATAGTGCACAGTGCAAGGCCCTTACCATGAACATTAACGTATGTTTCTAGCAAGTAAAGCGTCATTCCCCTATCTACAATCAACCCATCATATAAAACACTATACCCTTTGAGAAATATAACATTGTAGCAATAGTAGTACACCCATGATCCACTCATATAAATGCACAGCTCCTTAAATGGATGCACAAGCGCAAATCAGTAAGATGCGAAAATGACTTCTTAGAGTGAATTCAGGCCATAAAGATTTGTAAAAAATATAAACAACATTGTTTAATTTAGAATATGAAAAGCCTTTTATAAAGTAATAGTAGAAGTACCCGTTCTCCGAATGGGTTCTATATACAGACCTCATAGCACTGATCTTGTAGGTTGCTGTTCCAATAAGCTTATTACTTGATGTGCTTTGCACCCTGATGTAAACTGCACTGTGAATGGGTCTGTTTGGCTGGCTGACATACCCCAGAGCAGACATTAGTGGGCGATGAGAGTTGATGTGCTGCTGCATACGTGGACCTTCTTTGCTCTCTCACCCCACATGTCGCCTCACCCTGGTGTGGTGCAGTTTGATACAGTGCATTGGGGTGCAAATATCTTGGAAACCATGCATCTTAGTGCCTGGACCTCAGGATTTGTTCCTCGTGTCAGGACCGGTCCTTGTACGACGACAGTGATATTTTGCCGATTTCAGGCATCCGTCTCATGTGTGAAGGTGCTGAAGTCTGGGGAAAGGGATGGAGTGTAGAAATGTGAAGTAGCTAGTAATGTCCGGAGGGTCCTAACAGGTAACTGTGGGAAATTCGGTGCAGATGGTGAAACAGTGTGGAATTGTAAAATGAACAACGCTTTGCCAAGCCACAAATCCACAAACAAATGTTGATTTGTGCTGAAATCCGGGGGATGGGTTGGGTGTCCAAATGACATGTAGCCAGTAATGTAAAGAAGGTCCTAACAGGTAACTTTGCCAAATTTGGTGCAGATTGGTGAAACGGTGTGGAATTGTAAAGGAACAATGCTTCGCCAAGCCACAAACCCACAAACACATTTCGACTTGTGCAGAAATCCAGAGGACCGGGTGGGGTTTCCAAATGTATTGTAGCCAGTAATGTTCAGAGGGTCCTAAGAGGTAACTATGCAAAATGTGGTGCAGAATGGTGAACCAGTGTGGAATTGTAGAAGAAACAATTCTTTGCCAAGCCACAAACCCACAAACACAATTTGACTTATGCTGAAATCTGGGGAAAGCGGTGGGATTTCCAAATGTCATCTAGCCAGTAATGTCCAGAGGGTCCTAACAGGTAACTATGCCAAATCTGGTGCAGATTGGTGAAACAGTGTGGAATTGTATAAGGCACAACGCTTCACCAAGCCACAAACCCACAAACAAATGTTGACTTGTGTTGAAATCTAGGAGATGGGGTGGGATGTCCAAATGGCATGTAGCCAGTAATGTCCAGAGGATCCTAACAGGTTACTATGCCAAATTTGGTGCAGATTGGAAAAACAGTGTGGAATTGTGTAAGGAACAACACTTCGCCACAAATCCACAAATAATATTTGACTTTTGCTGAAATCTGGGAAAAGGGGTGGGGTTCCCAAATGTCATGGATCCAACAATGTCCGGAGGGCCCTAACAGGAAACTATGCAAAATGTGGTGCAGATTGGTGAAATGATGTGGAATGTCTAAGGAACAACACTTTGCCACAAATCCTGTCACAAACACATTTTCACAGCTATTCTCTATGCTGCTGTAGATCTAACAATGCCTCTTTAGTCTAATCTTCACTATGAATGACTGTGCCACTAGTGAGCCAGCAGCTTTTACTCTGCATCTTTGCACCTAGTGTTAGGAGATGGTGAATGGTACCCTTTGCTACGACAACACTGCTGTGCACAACAGTTCTAGCCCTAATACATTGTTCCTATATCACCAGCAGAGGGCACCTATGTGACAGCCACACCCAGTAGCCATCACTGGAAATGTACTTGCAGTTCAGAGACACTTGAGCAAAGCATTAGTCCAAATATAAGCTAATGCTCCAGAAGATTGCTTTTGTTTTACAAGACAGTTATGCCATGAGGCTAGCACATTTATTCAATACGTTTTCTAAATAACTTTAAAACACATGAACATATCTGAAATTATTCCACATTAATATTTCAAGGCAGCCACCTGTGCATGCATATTTTCAGAATTGTTCATTAACGAGGTCATAGTTTTACTTTGATTGCATTTTTGCCAGCTTTTAAAATGGGATTTGCTCAAAGGAAATAAAAAAGAAAATTCGCCTCAAATATCTCAGAATTGGCATCTTCGATTTTCTCAACTTTTGCAATGGGCATAGATTTCATCAGGAATTTGTGCATTAAAAAAAATGTTTCAAAATCAGTTTGGCCAATTTTGAGATATTAACATTTTATGACGCATGAGCAGTGACAAAAAGCTTTTGTCACAAAAAAATATGAACAACCTACAAACTGTTGAAAAGAACATCACACGCAATATGATAAATCACACACCATACGGACACATGCAAAATAACAATAACATTTTGTAATTAAATTGTACAAACAATGTACACCAAACATATAAACCACACAGTGCTTGAACAACACATACCATATAACAAACCACATGCAGACAATACACTCACATCACACCTTTGTATAAAGTACACCACACAGGAAAGCAACACATGCATGCAACATAAATAAAATCACACACAGCATGCACACACCCCCAATGCATACACATTACAACATACATTAAAGCAACTAAATCCCTAGAACTTATTAAAGAAGCAATAAACATAGGTAACAGTGATGCGTACAATGTGTACAATAGAACACATAAAGGTAAAGTAGCCCACATTACAACAGTCACAAGTAAAGCATAAAGCAGCTCCCATCCCTTCAATACATTAGGGCTTAAATAATATTTCATAAAAATAAACGATTCTCCTCATTTGTTAAATGTGTTCCATCAACTCTACAAATTGATACATTTTGACTTTTTTAAGTTGTGCTGAAATGTAGAATATATGTTATGTTTAAAAGGTACATGTACATCTATTTGCATTTATTCTAGCACAATACATTTTCTGATAATTAGAAATTCCACACATCCACATTTTACATGCAGACAATCACAAAATAAAATGTTTGTTCTTGGAAACAATCCCACTAGACAAAATTCATCATTTTCTATTTAGTGACATAACTCGGTTCCTTTCCTGTATACTAAACTTTTTTCTCTAGCTTGTAACAAATAGGCGGAGTGGACGTAGAGTGACAGTCCTGCCCTGCTAGAGTTGACTGCTCTCCCTCCTACCTGCTTCCTGAGTCTGTTTACCATTGCTGTACTGGTGGGTGGACCCACAGTACAAAAGAACATTTGCGCCGTGGAGCGGCCGCGGAGTGGACGTAGAGTGACAGTCCTGCAGTCCTGGCAGGCCGGGCTGCCAGAGCCACGGCTGTCATGGTCTCCCCTTCCCTCCTCAAAGAAGTTGGACGGTGCCTTCGCAGCGCTTGCCTCAGAGCCTCTACACCAACAAAAAAAACAATAACTCTGCAAGACATAACCAACACAAAGTTGCATCAGCCACCACGTCCAAAACAAAAGGGAAGCCCAAGGCCATTAAACCGCTCAAAGCACCCCAGATAAACACCATCCTCATCGAAACGACTAACCTGGACCCATTGACCGCTGTGACGGGGTGTTGCACTGAAGATTCTGCGGACGCGGCGTCTGTGGAGCTTGTGCCCGAAACTCGGGCGTTCGCAGTCGGCGCCGGGGGTCGGCGCAGGGCTGGTCGCGTTCGTCGGCTGGAAGAGGTGAGGATGAAGCGGGAGAGGCGTCCACGGGAGGCGGAGCCTCGGGCCTGCCCAACGCTCTGGGTCCCGGCCTTCCGACCTCGGCTTCCCCTGTGTTGGCCCCAGGGGAGGGGGAGCAGGGAGTTGCGGAGGGGGTGGGCGCGTGGGCCCGAAGGTCACCGACAGTGACAGCTCTAGACCATGAGCCCCGGAAAAGGGGGGGCGTCGATGAGCTCTGCGGGGAGATTGCGAGGGGAAGAGCACCTGCCACGCCACCGGCTTCCTTGCTGGCAGGAATGCAGCGACCAGAGTCAGCCCTGGAGATGGCTGTGGCCCCTCCCCTGGAAACCATCCGCAATGTGCAGGCTCAGATCCATGTGGAGCCGAGCACAGGAACTTTGCCATCCCCGAAGGAGTTGAGTCAAGAAACACATGAGGCCCTGACGACAAACGACAGGAAGCACCAAAGACCTGCACAACCTCAAAAAGTGGGGAGGACTTACCACAGGAAAAATGCAAAATGCTTAATAAAGGGGCTATTGACCAAATGAAGAGGTCTAGCCCGGAAAAAAAACATAAACACCGAAGGCAGTGCCACAAATCTGAGAGACTTCTTTAACCTCAAGCCAGCAATTACCAATGCTAGAAGGGTTGAACTAACTGACCTTGAAATCCTAGAGACTTTGAATGATTGCATGCCGGCATCTAAACAGAGACGGATTGAACACTTTACACCACAGGTTCCTCCAAATCCGGCAAAGGAGGTCTTTGACCCAGCTGAGTTGAGCAAAGAGCAGTTGCCTTCCATCAGCAGAGCTCTAAGTTCCCAAAAACTGACGGCTCATCAAACAGCACCACCCACTGAGAATTCTCTGAACCTAGAGCCGGCCGAGGGGACACAGTGCCCCACCACAGTACAAGAGACGGTGACCAAATCTCCTATTCTGAAGGAAAATGACCAGCCACTCTCTTCACTACTAGAGACTAAAACTCAAAAGTTAACAGAAACCTCAATGGCACTTGATGCTATTATTCCATTCCCGGAACCCAACCACTTGAAGTTGGCGATGAACTCAAAATCAACCACCAAAGACTTAATCACCACTATAGACCTAGATAAAACTCCTTCACCAACGCTTACACTTACTAACACTACGGAAAGGCCGTTTCTGGATCAAGAAAAGTGTGGCGGACAAACGGAGGGGCAAGAGGCAACGTTGGCACAAGGGGACAACAATGAAAATACACTCGCAGACATCGTTAAAGATCCTCTGGAAAATGCGCAAAACAAGTTGGAGCAAAACTTCAGTCTACAGACAAAAGCATACTATCACGTAGAAAAAAAAAACTATCTCCAAACACCTAGTACTGACCAAGAGTTTTGTGACCACCCAAACGCGCACAAAGCATGCAGAAAAATAACAGATTTTAATAAACCACACTGCCCGCTCCAAACAGGTTCCCCGTCTGACCGGCTCAACCCTTTGGAGAAAGGGAGAACATCTGAACCCACAGAGCAGAACCTGAGACCTCCCATGGCAAACAACTTGGACATGCCTGCAATAATGTCGACAGTGACAATTGCTCTCTGCCCATTCATGAAATTGTATGAAGGGATAAGCGACACATTGAAAGACCACACGTCAATTCAAGCATCGTTGCTGACTAAATTGTCTTTTTTGGAAGCCTACATCATAGCGCAGGAATACACCAAAGTAAGTGAAGCCCAAGCAAGGGCTTTGGGTCCAGTGGAGACTGGGCCAGACCAGTACCCTAAAAGACCATCTAACAAAGAAGCTGGTACCCAAACAGCACTCACAATTGATCTAACTGAGAGCTCTAATGCGCCGCTGAAAGCAGCAAAGGCCAATCCCAAAGGGGAGCCAAAGTCTGAGACGAGTAAAATTACACCAACGCTGGAGCCAGTATTTGTGTTAAACAAAACAAATAAAGGGACGCCAAAAGAAAATGAAAAGCTGAGAAACAAGCCAGGAAAAAAACACCCTCGGTGGCACCAGCGGAAATAGCAATGACAATTGAAGTCGCGAGGACAAACAAGTCACCAAAGACAACAGAAGACTGTAACTCCCTGACATCTAGAAAACCAAAGCAAACAAAAAAGAAGAAAAAGTTCTCAAAGTCCCGGAAAAAGAAGAGCTGAGAAATCAAGAAAGGCGCCAATAACTACAACTCTTCGACACTTAGAAACCCTAAGTAAACCCAATAAAGAAGAGGAAAAAGCTCATAGAGCGGAGAGTGGACACGAAAATAATAGACACGGAAATCGAAAAGGGCCTACAAACTCTACAAAATCAGAAAATGACACGAGTACTCTGTGGAAGCAACACAAGAGGCCCGAGAGATCGTCTTCCCCCCAGAGAGCAACTAAAAGGCACAAAACATCGCCAGAGCAAAGCGAAACATCAGACGGGCCTTTTAAACTCCACTATGTTTCTAAAACGGCAAAGTACAGCAAAGTACACATCAAAAAAGAGACCACAAGATGGATTATGAAACTAGAACAGATCAAGGGCAACAATGATGAAATTACATTAAACCATGGGTCAGTGCTCCCTTTGTTCAGTTAGATTCCGTCATTACACCAAATAAGGTCTGAAGACTTAATAATTGGTGACCCGAGTCACAAACGGGGAAAGGCACTGGCCCATCTGTATATTGCTTCCAAGAACATCAAAAGTCAGCTGGAAAAAGACTCCAACAAACTGCTCAAAATGGGGAATTACCAAACAGAGTCAAAGAGAGAGATTACTTCAAGGTTCGGTACAGCTCCGCCTTTACGTAAGCGCACCCAAACCAGAAATGAGACACAGAGGCCACAAACCACTCCCAAGACCGAAGGGGGAAATCTAAGGACCACTTTAAGGAAACTAAACACTACAGTCGAGCTGAAAACCAACCGATTGAAGAAATCTCCAGAGCGAGTGTCGGAAGAGCACTACCACAGGACACCGACAAGGAACAGAAAGTGCCGTGAAAGAGATCACTCAGCCTCAGAGAGACCTTCCGTTAAGCCTCACCATGATTCACAGAGGTCAAACACTTGTGGACGAGAAGCGAAATCAGCCAAGACTGTGGCTTTCTCTAGCAAATCTCCGGCAAGAAACTTGTGGGCTTGGCTCCCTAAAATGCTACAAAAACAACACAAAAGTTAGCAATCCTTGATCCCGGAGCAGGCTGACCAACTGCAATACGACACAAAGCCAGCTACAGGCGGACTAAAGCTTTGCTCCTGAAACACAAGAGGCCACGGTCACCTCACGGCACCTAGTGATGTAAAACTAACAGGATTTGACGTCCTTTGTTTTCAGGAGACTTGGCTAACAGAGTCGCCGGCCCTTGACAGGTACAACATTTTTCTTGCCCCCGCCAAAAAAGGCCCGCTGGGCCGTCCTGCATCGGGAATCTTGACAGCGATTCCACATAACTGTGGTCTGTCCCATGCAAAAGTGTTGAGAAGCAATCAATTTTTACTCATGATCAGTGCAAAGCTGGCCGAGTCTAAAACAAATGAAGTAAAAAATGCAAAATCGACCATAGTCATAATGAATATTTACTGGAATCCATCCGCCGTTGAAGCCAGTAATTTTTTGAGATTGATTGAACAAGCCATTGACACGGCTACCGCCACGCATGCTGCTTCACACCTATTGCTGTGTGGTGACATCAACGCTTCTTGTGGCCAAGAAAAACAAAAAGAACACTCAACTCAAAAAGCCTCATCTACAGTCTCAAGAGGGATGGCATGGACAAAACTGATGTCATCTAGAGAACTACACAACATGAGCAAGGTCCTACCTAAAGAAACCTTCCTCCCCACATGGGAAAACGGTTCAGCCAACGATTGACTATATTTACGCATCCAACAGCCTGGCCAGACTAATCACGGAATTCGGGGTGACACGGACTAGCAAAAGCGAACATAACCTGTTGTATGTCACCTGGCCTATAAATCTGAGTCTAACTTCAAAGTCAACCACGCTCTTGGAAACAAACACCAGAGGAACAAAAATAAAATTGTCAGCCCAAGCAATAATCGACCTCAAACAAAAGTATTGTGCACAAAACTCCGGCACTCTAGTAAACGAGATTGACTACCTGCCATTCCTAGAGATCTACAAAAAGAAGAGGGGACCTAAAAACAACGTAGAATCCAGGAAGCACGTGTACGACAAACTTTTGGTCGCAAAAAGGAAAGTTCTAAGAAAAGAGAAGAGGATAGCCCTAGCCCGAGGCCCCATAAAAACAAACAAGACAGTCATAGAGGCCACCAGGGTTTACAAATCATGGCTCAAACATCACCGGGCAACACTATACCAGCAAGACACCGAGGAAATACAAACAGCTATACGAGGGAATAAAAGCAGTGAATTCTGGTTGCTCTTAAATTCAACCACATCACAAGAGACATCAACCATAATCAACAACGTAGGAGAATCTGTCTGGGTGAACTTCCTCAGAACCCTCTATGCCCCGCCAAAAACAACAAAGGCAACTAAGCAGAACACTGAACCAGCACAATGGATCACTCTGGACGATTGCAAAGACATAAGCCGCCAGATCAGGTCACTCAAGAACTCCAGAGCTCCCGGCCCTGGCGGGATCACTAACGTGGACCTAAAGACACACCCCGAAGAATGGACAGCGCTCCTGTGTGAAATTTTCCACAGATGTGCCCAATCAAAATCAATCCCGCCATCATGGAAGTCAGCGACGGTGGTCCCCATCTTTAAAAAAGGGAACAAGAGTGATCCGGCAAACTATCGCCCAATCGCTTTGCTAGACTGCATAGGCAAAGTGTTTGGGTCCCTCCTTTTAAATGAATTTAAAGCGTGGGCAAAAACGGCACCTTGCGAGGACCACTTACAATCAGGGTTTAAGAAAAATTTTGGCACATCGGCAAACATCCTGATAATGAACACCATGAAACATAAAGTGCTCGAGGGAGGTCCTAGGATCTTCATCGTCTTTGTTGACCTTACCAGGCCTTTGACCGTATGGACAGGGCACTGCTATGGGACAAGCTTGAGGCATGGAACTGTCCTTCTTCTATCTTAGAGCCTATCAAAGCGCTGTACTCGGACACCAACATGAGGGTGCGCTTGGACCAACAAGGATCTTTATCCACTCTGATACCCACGCAAAGCGGTGTTAAACAAGGATGCCCTCTGGCTCCGGCACTGTTCTTGGCATTCCTTGGAGACATCAAAACATCTGAAGAAACCGTTCAAAGTTTTGCACCAAAAATCGGAAAATCGCATGTGGGAAGGCTCCTGTACGCAGACAACGTGATACTCCTAGATTCTACACCAATAGGACTGCAACGTCAGCTGAGAAACCTTCAGATATACATGGAAAGAAACAACCTAGCGATAAACGACAAGAAAACCAAACTTATATCTTTGTCCAAAAACGCCAAAATCAACGCAAAAAACGAAACTAGTGCTGAACAAGAACCAGATTGAAAATGTGGCGGAATTTAAATATCTGGGCATTATTCTGGACAACTCCAAAAATAAGATAGGAATGCAAAATCTCCTAAAAGATAAAGCAAGAAAACTCACGGCACAAGGCAAAGCCATTGACAGAAAATTTGGGCGATTTTCCTTGATCCTGGTGATCCATTTTTACAAAATGAAGGTGGTCCCAACCCTAGTTTACGGAGCAGACGCTATGCCCAACATTCCTTCATCACTTTGGCCTACCCTAGAGGCAATGTTGGCGGGCTATCCTGGGGCTTCCAAAATGCGTGCCTATAGCTTGTATAAGACAAGAACTTAGTTTACTTTCCCTCGAGGGATCAGTAAGATGCAACTCCATAATGCTCTACCGCAAATGCCAACTTGCGGAAAATCCTTCAGTATACCATCTGATCCTACAAAAAATAAATGACCAAAATTGCAAGATGTTAAACAGCTGGTCAAATCGGATCAAGGAAATCCTCCAAGAAGTTTTATCTGATGTAGAGACTCTCAATAACAACCCAGTAAAAGTACTGAATAGAGTGAAAGAACTCGACTGGATTAAAACAGCTGAGAAAGCCACCTTAAACAAGCTAACGAGACACCTGCCGGTGACCATTTGCAAATTGAACGAGCTTCAACCGTTCATCAAACAGTTCCTGTCCAAGCAAGCAAGGTCCCTGCTACTAAGAGCAAGATTGAACTTGTTACACACAAACGAGATTTTATTCATACGGGGGCGCGCAACAACTAACGCCTGCAGATTTTGTGGACAAACGGAAGTAATGGAGACTATTCGCCACTTGCTGCTGTCTTGTCCAGGAACTTTGAAGTTAAGATCACCTTATTTTAGACATATTTTCTCGGACTTCGTGCTGCAGGATGAAGCACTTTGCTGGGCAAGGCTAATAGCGGGTGATAAGACCCCATGGCTGTTGGCAGCCTATAACATCTTACGCAGCTTACAAGAAACCTTTCAGATCTCAAAAGACTTAGTGGCGTCTTGTACCTCACCAACTTCCTTACCACAATAAATAAACTGCTCCGCTGACAGTTCCATAGAGACTCAAGAAAGGAAGATAGACAAACATAGATAAACAGAAAATCACCTTTTGTAAAAAATCTTAAAGATTAAAATACAAAAAATAAAATAAAAACAAAAAACAAAAAACAAATATGCATCCAGTATTTCTCCACTGTCATGATAATGTACACCTTTTTTCACTATTCCTTCCCATTTGGCACAACGCTATCCATTCCATTGAACATTTATATTTTCTAATGGTAGTACAGTGAGCACCCGTGTTACATAATGTTGAAGCCAAAAAATTCAGGAATCTCCAATAATCAGCACGCTATCTCCCTAAATTTAAGCAAAAAAATACCTTTCAAGTATTTCACACACAAGTACATAAATGTTGTTCCATTTTACATAAACTGAAACTGCAACTTCCTTAACTTGAATACATAATAATCCCCACATGCAAATACAAAGCAGTAATTCAAAGCACATGCGTAAGGTAAATTAAGTACATAACTCTATACGTATCCTCATGTGAAATGTAAAGTACGCACAATTTTCTTTACCATTACATGCATCACATAAATTAGGCACATAACACTATATGTGTACATAGGCTAAAAATAAAGTATGCATCATTTTCTATAAAACTTTATGCGCATGTATCCTGTAATCACACTGCACCAATCCTCATACATACCGGACAACAAAAATTGAAAGTGCAAATGCGTAATGTATACTACATTTATAATACAATACACACATGAAGTGCACATGTTCACTGCAATAACACTAAATCAATTTTATGAACATTTTGGATATAACACTATACAAAAGAAAACGAAAAAGAAAAAAGAAAGCAAATGCAAATAACACGGACACGCCACATTTGCTTGTTTACCTGTTGATACATTTGACATAAACTGATTTAATTTGAGTGCTACCGCAATCTACATACGCGTGTGCAAAATGTAAAATACACAGCTATTGCTAGAGAAATATTGTGCATGTTTATTTTCATTACACTGCACCATATGGGCACATGCAAACAAAAAGCACAGGTTCAATGTAAAATACAAGGCTGTTGTGGATGCATATCATTGAATACTCCAAAAACATTTAAAAAACACAATGAAAATGTTTTTAAAAAATGTACAAAACTACAAATAATGCATATCCAAACGAAGGTTTGGGAGTGTGACTCTCAGGGTACATTGAGCAAGGGGTCCACGCCTGGATTGCCCTGGTAACTTAGGGTGAGACCCCAAGTACCTCAAAATATGGAAATGAATGTCTGGGAGTCCCTCTACTGGCATGAACACAGTCCATTGACCTGTTCTTGGATGGATTGCCCCTGGGAGCGTCTCAACCATGGTTTAGCTCACTGTGCTTTTCACAGAGGAGAAATTTCCATATGCATATCGGTCTTTGTCCCACTCAAAGGCAGTCCAGCACCTAAATTTGAGGCAAATCTGCTCTGAACAAGAGTACCAACAGCAACCCCAGATATTTATTTTGGCCTATTCGGGCCTCTCAGTGAGGTGGAGCTTGTACCTCTCTGAGCACAATGAGCAAGGTGTCCACCTCTGGATTATCCTGATAATTTAGGGTGAGACCCCAAGTACCTAAAAATATGCAAATGATGGTCTGTGAGTCCCTCTTCAAACATGAACACAGCCCATTGACCTGTTCTTGGTGGATGGACCCCGGGAGAGTCTCAACCACGCTTTAGCTCACTGCGCTTTTCACAGAGGAGAAATGTCAATATGCATATCAGTCTTTGTTCCACCCAAAGGTAGTCCAGCACCAAAATGCTAGGCACATGTCCTCTGAACAAGAGTCCCAACAGCAACCCCGGACACATGTTTTGGCCTATTCGGGCCTCATCAGTGAAGTGGAGCTGTGCCTCTCTGAGCACAGTGAGCAAGGGGTCCACCTCTGGATTACACTGGTAAATTAGGGTAAGGTCCCAGGTACCTCAAAATATCCAAATTAAGGTCTGGGAGTCCATCTACCAGCATGATCACAGCCCATTGACCTGTTCTCCGGTGGGCGTCCCTCGGGAGAGTCTCAACCACACTTTATCTGACTGCGGTTTTCACTGAGGAGAAATTTCCACATGCATATCAGTTTTTGTCCCACCCAAAGACAGTCCAACACTGAAATTCTAGGCAAATCTCCTTTGAACATGTACCAACAGCAACCACAGATCCGTTTTTCAGCCTAGTCTGGCCTCTTCAGTGAGGTGGAGCTGTGCCTCTCTGAGCATTGTGATCAAGTGGTCCACGTCTTGATTACCCTAATGGTGGGACCCCAAGTACCTCAAAATATTCAAATGAAGGTCTGGGATTCCCTCTACCGGCATGAACACAGTCCATTTACCTGTTCTTGGGTGGATGGCCACCGGGAGAGTCTCAACCACTCTTTAGCTCACTGCACTTTTCACAGAGGAGAAATGTCCATATGCATATCAGTCTTTGTCCCACCCAAAGGCAGTCCAGCACCAAAATGCTAGGCAAATCTCCCCTGAACAAGAGTACCAATAGCAACCCCAGACACGTGTTTCGGCCTAGTCGGGCTTCATCAGTGAGGTGGATCTTGTGCCTCTCTGAGCACAGTGAGCAAGGGGTACACCTCTGGATTACCCTGGTAATTTAGGGTGAGACCCCAAGTACCTCACAATATGCAAATGACAGTCTGGGTGTCCCTCTAACAGCATGAATACAGCCCATTGACCTGTTCTTCGGTGGATGGCCCCTGGGAGAGACTCAACCACATTTGAGCTCACTGCAGTTTAAACAGAGGAGAAATTTCCACATGCATATCAGTCTTTGTTTCATCCAAAGGTAGTCCAGCACCGAAATGCTAGGCAAATCTCCTCTGAACAAGAGTACCAACAGGAACCCCGGACACATGTTTCGGCCTATTCGGGCTTCATCAGTGAGGTGGAGCTTGTGCCTCTCTGAGCACAGTGAGTGAGGCGTCCACCTCTGGATTACCCTGGTAATGTAGGGCGAGACCCCAAGTACCTCAAAATATGCAAATGTGTCATGATCCTTGCCCCTGGCCCTCACTGGCAAGTCAGCCTTCCAGTTGGGCCAGGTCAAAGGCCTTAAAACCTCATCCAAGACTCTCTTGGAGTCAGTCCTAGCGCCTTTGGCACCAGGCTCATAACCATCATAAAGACCAACATTAGAATGGGACTATTTACTTGGGATTATTTAACTTGGGGGGGGTTCAGCTAACATGGAGGCACACACATAGCTCAGTTACAAGGAACTGAGCTTTGCGGTCTAGTCTTTTGGGTGTGGCAGGCCTGGGACTACTTTACCTGGACTACTTTTGGTGTGGCAGGCCTGGGACTATTTTACCTGGACTACTTTACCTGAGACTATTTAAACCGCACCCAAACAGCAGAACATGCTTTGCGTTATTCTGCTGTGGGCAGCGTAACACTCAACATGTCCAGTTCCTTGATGCCAGTTTACCTGAAACCAAGGACCTGCAGAGAGAGAAAGAACACTACGAAACTTACCTGGAACAGTATCCTGTCTTCAATCCATCGCCGACTTCAGTTCCACTCACCCGAAGGTATGAACTCCATCATCCAGCACCGCATACATCCTGGAATACCATAACCTGGAAAGAGGAGAAAGAAAGACAGCATTAGTAAGCGTTTACTCACGTTTCCTCCAGTATGAAGAAAGCCACACAATTCTTACCTGGGTAGTCATCTCCTAGTCAGTATCATTGCTGGAACATTACAGCGCTCGGCGAGGAACATCGCAACCTGCAAAGAGAGAAAAGACACAGGTTAGCAATATAAAGGCGAAACAGCGCCGAGCATCGCGCATTACTCATCGGACAGCATTGCGCACACCGCGCTTTCGCCTACCCACCCATGCTCATCTTCAAACTGCATGACAACACCAAAATACCTTTGCATACCTAAAAGGAAAGAAGCAAGACATTATTATCCGAACTAAGAGGAACATAAGAACTGCATATGAAGACTGTAAAGCAGCAAATCTACAGAGTCGCATCAGGCCTGGATTCCCACAGGGGGGCTTGCACCAGTGAAGTAACTTGGTCGCTGCTAGCCCCCCACATCTACGCGCCCCTGGCTTGAGGAGCAGGACAGAGAATCCACCTTTTACAATATTAAGGTGAGAAGAGGGCCCAAGGGGGAGGAAAGAGTTGAGGCTGAGGGAGGTGGGAAAACATAAAGACAATCTGGTATTGAATCCAGCTCTCCTATATTGCAGACCCATCTTTAACCAGAGGCCTTACCAAGGGACCGGGAGAGGGTTCGAGAGTGCAAATCATCCAACCAGGGCTGGGTGGCGTGCCCGTGGATACCAGGTGAGCGTAACAAAATGATGGTCTGGGTGTACCTCTACCAGCATGATCACAGCCCTTTGACCTTTTCTTGGGTGGATGACCCCCGGGAGAGTCTCAACTACGCTTTCGAACACTCTGCTTTTCACAGAGGAGAAATGTCCACATGCATATCAGTCTTTGTCCCCCCCAAAGGTAGTCCAGCACCGAAATGCTGAGTACTAACAGCAACCCCAGACACATGTTTCTGCCTAGTTGGGCCTCATCGGTGAGGTGGAGCTGTCTCTCTCTGACATAAAATTATGTTTCCAAGGGTTATCGAAACCCCCGATCACACATAGCTTGAAAGGTCGGCACAGCAGAGCATCCATACTTTCACACACTTTTAATCTGTGCCACTCTTTACAAGTTCCACACCTACCTTCCACACACCCTCACAGCTCCTCTCATCACCTCCATCACCTGCACTGGTTCAGAATAAAGTAAATCTCTTTTTTTATGTGATGTGAACCCAATCACCCACCGACACATCCCCACTCAGTCTGCCTGATTTCTCATTCACCCTCTTCACCCATTCACTTTTCTTTTTGTGCATTCCTGACCTCAACTCTTCCACTACACAATCTGTGTCACATGCCCCACCTATCCAGGGAGGTGACACCTTGGTGTTGGGTTTTCTTCCTCTCAATAATTCAAAAGAACTCACACCTGTGGCTGCATGAGGCATCAATCGCAAAGCATATAACCTATCCCTCACGGCAACCTTTTTGTCTGTCCCACATGCACACACCATTCTCCCAGCCTCCATTACACATTGGTACACTCTCTCCACCACCTTCTTTGCTTCGGGATGATAAGCTGCTTCTCTTTTGTGCTTCACCCCACAGCGCTTTAGGTATTCCTCAAAACACCCACTTACACATTTCCTACCGTTATCCTTCAATATGAAACTGGCCAATCCAATGCAGATCCCACTTCCCATAACTTCTCTCCTCCCCATTGAGCAATCTATTGTCTGACCTGCCATCACTTACAAACTGCATCAGTCTTCTGAGTGCCTCCTCCTCCTTCAAAGCACTTGGCCACTCTCCACAAGTCACTACACCATCATGTGTTACAAACACTTGCTCAGTAACAGTATCTTCTGCTGCCGCCCAACCATCACATTTCTCAATTCCACCTTACCTCGATATGTGATCCACCAAAACATTTTCTCTTTTGGGAATCACTTCCATGACAAATTTGTGACCCTGCACCAAAGGGCAACCCACCTTGATACATTCTCCAGACCCTTCTATTCGAAAATCACCTTCAAATTCCTATGTTCAGTTCTAATGGTAAATTCCACCCCCATACAAAATTCTGGAAACTTCTCCACACCCCAGTTACATGCAAGAACCTCCTTCTCCAAAACTGAATAATTCCTCTGCGCTCCTCTTAACATCCTTGAGGCATGTGTCACTTAGTCTCACAATCATCCAGTCCACCTGTATCACTCACATCCACCGGTATGATACTCCTCTTTCGGTATTGAACATAGCTAAAGGCCTCGCCATATCAATCTCACGCTCAATTTCCTGGAATTGCTTCTCACATAGCATATCCCACTTAAATTCTACACCCTTCTTAAACAATCCCCTCATCTTCACGATTTTATCAGAAAAGTTCTGCACAAACTTCTGACAGAACTCAATCCTCCACAAAAAGGATTACAACTCTCCTTTACCTGTTGGAGATGAAGCTTTCTTAATGGCATCCACCATGTCATTTTTGGGTCTAAAACCATCACTCGGTATCTCATGTCCCAAATACTCAACTTCTCCCTTTACAAATACACATTTTTCTGCCCTCAACATTATACCTCTTTTTTCCAAAACCTTTCTAACGTTCTCCTCATGCCTTTCCCCTGTCTCTCCACATAAAAGGATATCATCTTGGAAACAATGTACATACGGAATGTCATTTAGCAGTTTATCCATTACCTTCTGGAAGACTGATGAGGCAGAAAACAGTCCCAAAGGCATCCTGCAAAACTGAAACACGCCTTATGTGTGATAAAAGGGGACAACTCCCTAGATTACCCACACAACTCGATTTGGCGGTATGCAGATGCCATATCTAACTTGGAGAAATACTTTGCTATTACTATCATTGCCAACATTTCTGTCATATTTGGGAGTGGATGTCTCTCAGCAACCACACATTTATTGAGTTCCCATAAGTCCACACACAACCTTAACTCCCCACTCGCCTTCTTCGTTACCACCAAAAGGGACACCCACCCCACATTCCCTGCTGGCTCTGTCACACCCGACTCTCTCAATTCTCTCAATTCAATTTCCCTCTATCAACACCATTGGTAGCACAGTTTTGCTGTCACTGGGGCACTCCCCTCATTGAGGACAATCCTATGCTTCATACCCTTCACACGCCCTATTCCCTTGGCGAACACTTTGGGAAAACTCTCTAACATGCCAACACTTTACCCGATATGCAAAACTTGTTCCTCAGTATTGGGTTCTAGCCTTATCTTTAAACTCCTCTGTTCCCTCCATCCAACCAGCATTTCACAACTCTTGCTAACATACATTTTGCCATGGGTTTCTCTCGCTTTGAATTTCACATATGCAGCAAAATATCCTATAATATCTATTTTGTTCAAATTGTATCCTCCTAATTTTTTGTCAAAAGGCAACAAGTCACATACCTTTCCAGCCACCTGCTTTTTGTATATATCACAAGACATCAAGGACAATTTCGCTCTGGGATTTGCAATCATTTGTACACTGCTACCTTCCACATCAATTTCTGTGTAAGGGCTATCCCATTCATCATCCTCATCGCATTTGAAAATTTTAACCGTAACTACTTCTTCTTTCTCATCGTCATCATTACCCATTGATTGTTGGGCTTCCTCATTGACATATAATACGTTCTTACGTCCCCCAGCAGAATAATTTTTTACAACAGTTGCCATAGTGCCCCACCTTTTGCACTTGGAACATGTTATTTTCCTCCTCAGACACACCAGAGGAATGGCAAAATGATTTGCACTGGCACATCTGAAACAGAGTGTTTCCTTTGTTTTATGTCCTTTTGGACTATCCCCTTTATTGTCAATTACATCGCGAGAGCGTTGCCCACAAGCTCTACCCTTCTTTTTCTTTCCTTTACCAGCATCTTTTCCTTGGTCCCCCACCCTCAATATTTCACTGGGATTGTTTTTACTCTCCTTTTCATTTAGCTTAGCCACACATGCCATTGTGTGCACTACCCATTTGGCAATGTTTACCACTTCATTTAAATTTGGCTCATCTTTGAGCCACAACTATTCCCTTATTTTATCATTGCAGCAATGAATCATAAACAGATCCCTAATATGCTCTTCCAATTTCTCACCAAATTTACAAGTGAGAGATAAAGGTCGTAAAGCAGTTAGATATTCTTCCACTGTCTCCTCTTCTTCCTGTATCCTCACTCCAAAATTGTACCTTTCCAGAATGGTGCTGCTTTTAAGGTTGAAATGAAGATCAAGTTTATGCAAGTCTGCATCAAATACACTGGAAACTCCCCCTTCATCCAATTCAGTTAATTAGGGCAATGTTTCATATATTCGCTGCCCCTCATATCCAAGAAAATGCATTAGAAGTGACGCCATCCCGTCCGTTGAAATTGTGTTCCCACAAGCTGCTCTTACATAGTGAAGAAAACCTTTTTTCCATGGGGCCTATTTGATTCTGGTCAGGTCAGGGGTCGGCATAAATGCTGGAGGCCCAGGAACACCAGGCATTGCCATTGTAAACCAAAGTACCAAATATTGTTGTAATCAGCAGAATAACCTCTTTTTCTTGTGTTCAGTTCCTCCTCCTCCTGTTCACACTAAACCTCTCAATAGCTGAGCCAGATACCGGCAAAAATCCTGTGTTCCTTTAAGCCACTCACGTAACTTCACATTTTATGAGGCATCGTTCCTTCGAGAGAGTTTGTTTCCATTACAACGATGCTGGTAGCCGAGAAACTGATGGCTTTGTTAAGGTCCGCTCCTCTAACGTGCTTGCTCCTCTTGATGCGAGTGGCCTCTGTAAGGAATGCATTGTATCACAGTAAGACAGATACAAGTGATCACAGTTCAATGGTGTTTAGTAAACTGTAAAGTGGGTGAAATAAACACCTAATCTTAACCCAAATCTAAGATGGGAGCAAGCTACAACCATCAAATGATAATAATACAGTCCTAGTGGACTCTAATAAAAATAAAAGGGCCTATACTAAGAAAACCTATTGCCAATCCTTACCGCTATGCTACAAAAGAGTGTGGGGTAATTCGCAGGAAAAGAAAGAAGTGTTCCCAAAATAATAAGTCAGGATGTTATGGCTGGAGTCTCCCTTCTCCACGTTTTTAGCACGGGACAAGGCGAGACTCTTGAGCACAGCATGTTCCTGGGCTTCTCTGGCTTGAGCTTACAGTTCCTTTTCTCAATATCAGGACCTTCTGTGTCCAAGTCTCTTTCATGCAAAGTCTCTTGCTTCAGAGGGTCTGAAATGCCAGAGCAACAAAACAAAAAGTTCCTTCAGTTGATCTTCACAACAGGTGAGTATCCTTCACCCTTGGATCCCACTCACCTGCGCTGTGATCCTCTCCTCAGTCGTCAGCCTCCCTCAGTTGGGTACAGACTTTAACATGCTTGCCAATTGTAAACACAGACTTCCGAAGGGCGATCTCGCCTCACCAGGTCACTCTGTTAGTTGGTGGTAACTGTTGGTTTCACAAATGTATTGTCCACACAGCATTCCCCTCAGCCGGGTGCAAACGCCTGTTTCACAAATTCTCTCAATTGGCTCACAGTCTTGCAATTGTCAACACTTCTGTAATGTATCAAGGACTTTTGATTGTACAAAGGATGTTAGCTTGACACTTGTATGACCACATTGACACTTCATGCCAGCCTTCCCTACAGCCTCTTGTTATTCGTTTTTCAGATACCTTTATAGTTTTCACATTCTCTAATTCAGGAGAAGGTACCAACTAGAGACCTTCAACTGAGTGCCCACATGGTGTCAGATCACTTTATCTCTGGTACCATGTTCATTCCCAAAAAAGACCTTAGTCCCTTTATCTTCCTAATGTTGCCACTGCAACCTTGAGCCCAACACAGTCCGGTTCCCTATCATGTTCTTCTGACTCCCCAGCTTTGCTGAACTCGCTGGTGTTTCTTCTGCCGTTAGAGTCAAGGACGGTAACACGATGGCAACCTTGTCTCCCCACCCCGGCTATCAGTGCGGGAGGGTTTCTTGTACTGCTGACATCTGTCACACCAGTCACCAGCTGTGATTCCCGGTTTTATGGTTCTTTCATCTGAGGCTTTGTAGGTCTGAGTTGGAAAAGACAAGGGCAACTCCCTCCTTGACATCCTTTCAGGTCTCACTGCTTTTCACCTCCATTTGAACTGCCGTCCTGGATTAGCTGCTTCCTTGTGTGCTCAGCCTTGCTCAGAGTGTGCTCCCGTGCTCCATCTTTGATCCCTGTGGGTGTTAAATGTTAAATGTTAAATGTTAAAGGTATTTGTACCGCGCACTGTCACCAACGGAATTGGTCCGATGGTGGGATGGGTAAGTAAGGTGAAGAAGGGAGTACGATTGTGAGAGGAGTGCTGTTCTGTTGGCAGCTTCAACTCAGTATACACCGGGTGCAGAGCTTTGGTGCGGGTATTGGATCGGCATCAGTCCGCATGTGCTGTTGTTCCGGCTTATATGTTGTTGCAGTGTTGTGAAGTGCGTGCAGCTTGTTGTGCGAGAGATGGTTGTGTGAGTTTTTGAGTTAGATAAGTATGCAGAGTTTGAGCTTATATTGGTTAGTGGGTTGCCTGACCTTTACCATGCTAACATTCATAGTTCTGTCTGAGTGTGACACCTGTTGGCCCTTGTAATTGTCGGCAATTGCCTAACTCTGCCTGACCCTTGTGTTGGGACATTTCAGGTAAATGTCTCTGGTCTTAGTCCGTTGTCGCTCATGGTGTGAGAAAGTGTTTGTATAGGAAAAGGGGGTAGAGGTTTTACATATCCTACTTGGCAGG
Organism: Ambystoma mexicanum; assembly: GCF_040938575.1. Taxonomy (NCBI): domain Eukaryota; kingdom Metazoa; phylum Chordata; class Amphibia; order Caudata; family Ambystomatidae; genus Ambystoma; species Ambystoma mexicanum. The sequence continues at coordinate 490,818,640 of NC_090930.1, read as the reverse complement.
ATGGGGGAAAAGGTGTCAAAAGGAAGGGGATACTGCATCTCACCCTTCGGTGTCCCACTTCCACTCCCCAAAGACCCCTTGTAGAGGAGGAGCCAAGTACCCCTACCTCAACCACCTCACCCATATTGCCTATATGTTGGGAGGCCGAATGAAAAAACCGTGCAGTACCAGTAAAAATACTGATACCGAGGAGAATCCTGGAGGCAAGGTTCCCATTGAGAAAACCGTACCTGCATACAAGAAAATATCATGGCCAGAAGAAGTAGAGCAAATGAATGGCCAAGATGAATGGTGACGGCACACAGAGTTGAGATGACGCCTGTAGAAGAGATGCAGAGACTAGAAAATGCAGATATTCTATAAGGCATCAAGGTGAAGAAGCTTATGCCACAGAACTGGTAGAGATATCAACTCAGTTTACACATGTACAGATGCAAAAGAAACGCAAGCAGACAAAGTAATCCTGAGGCTAGCTTAATAGTGAATAAATTGCGGCAAGTGCCGATATATACATATATGCCTAAAGAGTAAAGAATGGATGTTTCCACTGCGTGTTATAGCAGTGCTGGACTTTAAAAAGAAGGCCTAATTTCTACTGTGTCGCAGCTAACAAAAACTAAATTACCAAGTGAATCTCAGCAAAGTTGGATGAGCCATGAAGCTAAGCCAAGAAGCCAAGGTCTTATCAGGCTGGAGTGAACTAACATTGGATACAAAGCGTGTGAAAGAACAAGCTCCTGTTCAGAAGGTATAAACAAATCAAGGAAGACATCAGAGGTGTATTAGAAAATAGTATTTTTAATACAGTGAAAGCTCAAAATTATGGTCTACAGTCACGTGGACAGAAGAAGTTGGACGAGCAAGATGCTCACACCTACGTATGAGGGCAGAGCGTGCCTTCACTCCCCGGAATTCTCCACAGTACAGAACAAACTCAAGGCCGAGCTTCAAAGCCTAATTGTCAGCAGACCACTGAGGTGATGATGGATTGATATGCTAATTGGTGGGAAGCTATGATTAAGACGAGCTCACCAGCACCTGAAAGGCCAGCCTGCGTGCTGCTAGACGTAGGTGGAAATGTAATGACGAAGGTTAGAGTGCCAACCAATTGTAGGGGTTCATGTAATTAAGGGTCCTATAGTTTGTGTAGCCAATGGGACGTCATGTATTTAGTGATGTTCATAGTGGCAATTTTGAAGGGAGGGCTTAGTTGCCTCACATGATGTTAAGGAACCAATTACTTTCACTCACTGTCCCATACTAGTATTGAACACATACTTAGATTTTCACTAAGAACCTATCCCAGTTGCCCTTAGGTTTTTGTAGTTTGCCACGTAGGATGACGTTGGTAGTGACGTAGGTCAACGTCAATGATGACGAGTTTTGGATATAAAAGCTCAGTTTTTTATGAAACTCGTTGGGTAAGAGATCGAGTGCATTTGTTGATATTTGTTGTACTCCCTGTTTTAGATAATTGATAATAAAACAGTTCTCCTTTTTGCCAACTGAGTTGTTTTGATTATTGATGTATCAATAACATTTTTATCCCCATCCATCTCCAGCTCCAGGGTAATTGCTACTCATTTTAAGGGGCTGAGGTTATCCAGTTCACCCTCATCCATGTGATCTTCACTCACTAGTCCATCCCCAGGAACTGGATTCAATAGTGATGGCCATGTCCTGGCCACCTGGATGACAGATCCCCGGGGACTAGCGAGTGAGACACCTTTATGTTTCTCAAACCACACGTTTGGGTGCTCGCTATTCTTACCGTAGATCACGTTTGGGGGGTTGTGATGCGTGTGTGCTGCTAGTTCTCACTCCCACTGCAACGCACACTTGTGTGGGCTGTGGCGCATACGTGCTGCTAGTCCTTGTTCTCACAGCAGCACATGCACACATGGCTCAAAATCGACCCACTGCCCCCAAACGGCACTGGACCCTTGGGTGAGGCGGAACTTACAGCTGCACCCCTCCAGCACCGCAGGTAGGTGCTGGCCCACTGCCATCTCCTGTTGGCTTCCATCATTCCATCATATGATCGCTGCTGCTCTCCGTGGGGCACTTCTTCTACGGCATCACAGCCGCTTCTCAGCTTGCTCGCAGCTCGGCGTGGAGGGCCAGCTATGCTGCTGCTCCCCAGGGAACGATGATACGATGGTAGGTTCAGGGATTTGCAGGGCGTTGCTTTTCAAGGGTTCTTGACCTTGTCAACAGTGAAATGACGGTGGCACCACACTGCAGAAGCAGGTTGACAGCAATGGTTTATTAGAATAAGTCCTAATAAAAATCCCAGTACTGTCAGCCAATGCTTTCATCTCCACCAACTGACCTTTTTCCAAGCATAACATTCCTATCTGGATTGTGCTGCTGTGTTCCACTAAGAGAGTTCTAGTTGGAACATAGCAGCTTCACCCAGTGGAAAGGCACAATATAACAATATGTGACCAAACCAGTTCATATGTATTGTAGCACATAATTACATTTAAGCAATAAGCCCCAAGCATCGGGGGCATTACTGAGTCAGGTAATGCCCTGGGGCCCATAGTTACATGCCCAAGTGAAGCGAGGTCTTTAACGAAGGCCCCAGGGCTTTACCTGACTCAGAAATGCCCCCACGGCGAGGGGCTTATTGCTATTAGTATTCCGGGCTTGTGTCTCGGAATACTAATAGACAAGCAGGCGGCGGGTTTGTGGAAACATTCAGTGAACTTGGCTTATCGTCTTTTCTGTGAGGATTCGGAAGCCTGAAGTTGCATTGGAAAGAATGGAATACATTCTTAGCTTTCTCTGCATGTTAAGCTTTGTGGGCATGTTGGGGGAAGTGTGTCAGAGCGATTTAGCTGGAACAGAATGGAAAAAGGGTATTCCATTGAATTTCCTGTACAATGCTAATGTGCACAGATTCAAAAAGTAGCATTGTACAGACAATTCAATGGAAAACAATGGAAAATGTGCAGAGTGGATTGCATTGCATTCCTATGCAAAGCTAATGTGCACAGAATACAACAGTGGTTACCAGTGCTGGCCATATTGATTGCATGGATTTCCATTACATTGTTGTGAAATGAATGTCTGTGCAGAAAGAACCACAAAAAATGTATAATGGCCACATTACATGTTGAAATTTCCATACAGGACAAATGCAAAAAGCTTGCATTTAAACTATTGTGTGTGCTCCCTGTAAGAATTGTCCAGGCGGCTTTAAATGGCATGAATATCAGAGGGTGATTCGAAGAGGTACGGACCGAGGACACACACAATTACCAAAATTGGCATCCATTACTAGTCGTCCATGCAAAAAAGAATAGACATCTTTTTCTAGTTTTAACATCAAGCCAAGATTTTAACTGAAACAAAGTTCATCAATACAGTGGAGGAGTGTCAATTGGCATTGAACAAGATGTGTGAACATGCACGAAAACCAAACTACAAAATAAAGCAAAGACAGCAGTTTCTAGCTTTAACATCAAATTAGGAAAATATTTACTGACAGTTCATTAAAACAGAGACGTGGAGTGAAATAGGATGTGAGAACAGCTAGGAAAATCATACTTTGAGGGTGAACAATAAAAATATTGCACAAAAAAACCAAGAAACCTTATAAATGCGTGAATTAATGGTACAATTCCGAGGAAGTTGAATGAACAATTAGCGAATTGAGGAATGGAATTTGATTCCAAAACAGAATTTGAGAAGGTGGCAGATGAGGCGCCAGAGCAACAGGGAAAAAAGCTGGAAGTGGAAGGGAATCCGTTTACAGAAGTCACATTAGAACTAGTAGTTGAACGAGAATGGTTGACGGAGCCATGAGGCAGGACGGATGACCACTTTGATCTTTGATGGCTAGTGGCTGCCAATAACTTTCTATAGAAGAATCATTACGATGACATGTAACAGCCATTATTTTATGGGATTCTAGTCCAGCGTTTGATAGCAGCTGTATAGCGGTGGTGCGAATTGAGTAATTGGTGTACATGCCATAGAGGTGTGCTCGATGACTGATTTGTGGCATAAAGTTGCCGAGGGTATTTTTGCCCAATGGCTTTTTGGAGTACCAAGACGATGGGGGGCTGCAAAGAAACAAGGTGCATCAGGAGGAAGCCTGGATATGTTTGGAAGAGGGGAGTTCACAGGAGCATGAGGTTTGGCATACATACAGCCTCTGAGATCGCTGCGGTGCCTTTCCAAAAGAGGATGATGCTTTTTGGTTAATTCGTTGAAGGTTAAGCTGGCATACTGCCTGCCATTTTCATCAGTGATTACAGTGAATGCATTGGCAGGTAATAAATAGCCTGCGTCCCTCACGGCCACGATGGGCAAAATGTATCTGGATATCAAACTAGACCTTTAATTATAGAGTATATGGAGAGTTAAGGTTGAAAACAGCAGAAGTGTGTAATTTTAATAGATCAATGTGGGAGATAGCAGTTTTGTGCACTGAAAGATCCTTACCAGATCGTCTTAAACGTTTAATAATGCTCACAAACACATTATTAGAACTGAAAAAGTCCTCGTTGTGCATTATATCAATATTGCAGCTGAATGGGGGATTATTCAGATGTCGATTAATGCCGACCGTAAAGATATCCGGCTTTGTGGCTGATATTCAGTGCCAGTCACAGTTTGTACCTCTGCATAGAAGTGTCGAAGAAGAGTGGCCAAAGAAGTGATGCTTTGGGTTTCAAATGATGGCGAATTACCTTTTTCACGAAGCCAACTGTTAAATGTGATGACTGCCATTTGGAGGCAACCTGAGTTTTTGCCTCAGACGTAGTCAATTCTATGGTCCCGAAAAGTATGCTGTGATTTCTGTGCCATGCAGGCTGCTTTTGAAGTGTGCAGGAGCACAGATGGTTAAGAATATAATTTCGGATTGCAGATGCATGGGGCAGGCTCTGAATAATGGCGGATTTCAACAAATTGTGGCAGAGAACAGAAAGAAACGCTCTGAAGTGCGCCGTGAGGGACATGTGGTAAGGAATTGTGTGTCGGGTAAAGACTGCATTTCCACCAATTTCCACCAATGTGCTTTTACATGAAGCGCAGCGCCTTCTTGGCTACTACTATGAAAAATACACCTCTTATAAGACAACAACCACATGCGTTTTTATGCATTAGAATAAAGTTCAAGCAGATAAACTGCTGAAGTACTATACAATGCTACAAACAATCAATTAAATCTGCATACATTATTAACAATCTATTTAAAAATCTCACTGTTCTTATTTTATACCTATATGGATGCCTCAAATGTTATTCATTGTAATTGGTTCTCAGTATTAAGACAGGATTTGTGATATGTACATTTGTAACACAGATAGGTGACATGTACATGTTTTTGTCTAAATGGTGCTCCCATTGCATCGAAATTCACCAGGGGTCCTTTTAACATTGATGGCATTTGGTATAGGAGATCAGTGTTATAGTATTGCACTGTTTTATTAATATAAATATGTCATCACTTTTCCATTCTTCATCTTTTTATCTGTGAAAATTAACAACACTGCATTATCGCTCTGATTATTTTACATTTATGTTGAGAAGTTTACATCTTTACTATCTGGTGATACAATGGGGGCTTACCCGTTTTCTTTCAAACTACTGTTGTTAAACTTGATAAACCTCTACTTTCAATTCAACATTTTTGGGATTGTTATCATCACTCAGCATTTGCTGCTTTCTAGGGACACAATGAAAAAACGAGTATCACCAGTGGTCATCTAGTTATTGAAAAAGTTGGCCCATAAAATAATGGTATTTATTGTTACCTATCTTAGCTTATCTTGTAATTTCCTTTATGATACAATGTGGTTCATTCTCTGTTCTCCTTTGTGTTTGGCTGCCTCCATGCAATGAATGAAAGCATAACACTTAATAATTGTGTTCACTAAATTATTTCATTTTGTTAGGTGCTATGATGGGGCCTACTATGCTTTCTGGGATTCTCTGATACCAGTAGACATCAAAGATAGGATTATTGATTCATAATGTATTTGCAGGCCGCAGCTGCTAAAGCAAATGCATTTTATGAGTTGTCTTTTGTTTTTGGGGAGATTTCTGCCATTTCTTTCAGATTAAAGTTAGAACTATTCAAGACAGAATGACCTATTTTGCTTTTAAAAGAAGCGACTGCTTCACTCTGGGGTGGCGGGGTGGGGAGGGGGTGAGAATCCATGTTTGGGTTGCCAAAGTGGTGAATAAGGGCAAATAACCATATGAAACATTTATGTCGATATTCCCCAGGGTGATGTTTCTATCTGTGTTGGTGACAGTGCTATACGCACGTGCTTTGGCGGATATCGGACCGCTTAACATGTCAAGCAGAGGCAGACCGCCATACTTAGTCCTGTGGTTTCTATGTTTTTCCCAGTGACTGATGACCGCCATGCCTGACATAGGTGGTGGGATTTATATTAGTACGGTTATTTTGGCAACATGAACTCCTCTGTCTTCCTTGTCACCGTCCTTACCTCACCAGGGAGACAGGCGTTTCACAAGCCACCGAACAAATGCTTTGCTCTTCCCATTTATTTTAACTTCTCCTCTAATCTGGGTATAAAAGCACCTCTGACTCACTGAGACTTCCTGTTCGATAACCAAGAGGTTTAAACTCGCAATGGGCCTCGGGAGGAAAGGAGGGTTGTCAAGGACTGTGCCAACTAAGATCTGGATTCGGAGTAATGAAGATTACGTGTAAGTAATCAGACCTTTAACGTGTAACTAATCAGACCCTTAGCGTGTGCACTGGCCTGTCTGGCCACTGGCCAAAACTAGACACTCTGTTTTGTAAGTAAATTAAAACTCAGGTGTACTTATCTATACACAGAACAATAACATAACTCTTCTTTGGAAACTATCTTTACAGCTTTCCCGTACTGTAGCATATGCACGCATTCTACTCCCCAAATTGCACTGTCAGAGCGTCATTTCAGAAGTCAGACCTAGTATCCGATTGGGACTTTGCATCAAACTGAGCTTCAACTCCAGGCTTATTGCAATGACAAACTTGATTCAGACCATGGGGTCGATGGGGGCACACAAACGGGGGCTGCAGAAAGCCATTCAGTGGTGACCTGCAGACGCGAATTTGGAATAAAGTAAGATTTAAAATGGCAAGCACTGAGAAAGTAAAGTGGGAAATCCTTTTACAAAATATAAACATTCCCATAAAAGGAAACCTTAATGTTCCTCAGCTGATTAGGCGGGCCAGAATGGTTTTCCCATGTAGGGTGCTTGAAGAAACATGGATATCTTTCTAAGATGAAGTGTTTTTTTTTAAGATAAAAAGATATTGCTCATGAAATGAAATCTTTTTATTTAGAAACTCATGGCTGGTTTGGACAGTTCTCAAAAGAACACAGCGTGAGGAATAAATCCTCCTTTATATCTTGTCTGATGGTTTCAGCAAGTGGCATTGGTTTGGAGAAGTGGATATCCCGTTTCCAATGCAGCTTTACAATCTCCCTGTGGGAGTCCAGCAAGCCTCCCTTTTCCAAGTTAATACCCGTCCCCGGCGCTTCATATTCAGCTGCTTGTGAAATGGCAACGTTTCACAGCTTTTTGTATTTCTGTCTTTCAAGAATAGCTTTACCCCACATTCGAAAAGTCTCTCATTTTCTATTATAAGGGTTCATTTGCAGTGCTTGATTTCCAATACGTAATACAGATGTGTATTGTTTCGGGCTAAGAAAATATCAGAATAGTAATTTGCAAATAAATGCAGACTCATAAATATTCGATAATCAGAGGCATTTTTTTAAAATCAGATCAGCCCCACGCCCCCACCCATCATTGAAAACGTGCGGTAGTGCTGACACTGCATTTTGGGTAGTCTGGGCGTGTGGAGAACAGACCAAAGCATTAGGACACGGCAGAGCCAGTGGCAGGACTTTCAACCTTTTCAGTTGAAATGGGCACTGGGGCCATGGAGGACCTATATTGGCAGTTTCATGACAAAGAAACCTAGTAATTTAATTTGGGACATTAAACTTGCAGCAGTACCACATTACAGGCTCCTTTTGCTGTACCTCTTATAGAATCCAACACTGTTCCTATCGCCTCCTTGTCTTTTTACTCAGTCCCTACGGCATTAGAACCATGCTGTCAAGCAGTGATTAATAGCTTTTCAGCAGAGATTTGGTGTTTCAGCTCACTGCTGGTATCCTGTCCGTCAATACTCTGCTACTGTTAGCCCACTCGCTACTTTCTTTTGACTGACTGTTTTTCAGAGCTGTAAGGCAACGGGGCCCGTCGAAAAGTCATGTTGAAATGGGCTGTCACCAGCCCTGACAGATCTCAAATCTCCACATGCAGCAGTGCCAAAGCAATGCTAGGGCAGTGCAAAGTATTAGGGACCAGGAGCGCCTTCATTATTATACTAGAAGCAATTTAAAAGGATAACATGTGGTCACCAGTGGCACGGTGGCAGTTTGCGCTTTGAAGGGCATAGTGTGTTGTCCGAGCCCTAAACTGGCCTGCCCTGTTTGTATTTGTGTGCTGCCATTCTTGGCATGTGACATGTGGAAGCATGTGGGAAGTGATGTTCTAGGACAGGAGCCTCCAACCTTTAGGTTAGCAAGAGCTACTTTTAGTTAAAGGCCAGTAGGCGAGAGCTACTGGCGAGAGCTACGAGGGTGGTGAATTTTCATCAAGATTTTTTGGGTTGGTTTCTTCACTATCTATGTGAAAAAGGAATAACATATGCATTTACTATGATATTAATAACTTCAAAAACGTATTTATTTCATTATTTTGTACCAGCACCCGGGAATGGGTGTGCAACCAATCAGGTTGCTCGGATCGTGGGCTGTATCTACCTATGCAAGCCTGCGTTTCTAGCAACATGATGGCTGCTTCCCCTGCCCGCCATCTTCCCCCACTTATCTGCTTAGCATAGCAGCGGCGCCTGCCATGGTTGCTGCTTCCTCCCAGTGTCCTCTGTGGCTGCCATGCATATGGAAGATGGGCTCCGCATGGAGCCCCGTCTTCCTTATCCATGGCAACCATATTTAAGGAGTATTTCGTTTGAATGGATCGGATGTCGAGAGGCGGGCCATCTTTTCAAACAAAATACTTTGCTGTCAGCACCCTGGGTTACAGGATAGGCAACCCAGGGTACTAATAGCATTACTACCCTCTCCGGCAAATTAATACACATTTTTCTTATGCCAGGTTACAGATTTCAGCCCAGGAAAAGTAAGCCAAAGCCTACTTTGTTGACTACCCTTTAAAGTTTCTATGTTAAAATAATTGTCAAGATTGAAAAAAATGAACATGTAGAAAACATGTGAGCATGCTATATGCAAATAAAGTACAAATCACAGGGCTGAAATTATATTCAGTTTTCTAGCGATGACTTGAAATGTGAACAAATCATATAACAACCCAACCAGACAATATATGAATGGTCATATTTACATTTTGAGCAAAGAGCATATGGTTGTAGCGAGGGGCAAATTACTCATAATGAGATGTGATCTGCTGCCTATTTGCCCTTTGTGAAGGAAGTGAACCCTTTTGGTCCTTTTAATTAAGGTAGCACATCGTAAGATCGATGGTATGGAGAATCACTCTTACACCAAATAAGTAGCCCGACTCAGGAAGTTGGCAAAATGTCTGTTTTATTCTCAATTGTCTAAAATCATGAGTGCAACGGACATCAACGGACATCATACAGCATGATCTCAATGCATTTCATAAAAAACATTACTTTTATAGCAAAAACTTGCCATACGTGATGTCATACTATGTGGCAAACAACAAAACCCTACGCGGGATTGCGATTGGGTTAAGGGGAATATCTAAGTATACTTTCTATATGGGATTGGATTGTGATTTGGTCTCTATAATCAGGTGGGCAACTCATGCCCTCCCTTAGTGCAAGTTATCTGCGACAGTGATTACAAACACAAAACATAATTGTCTCTCAAACTATAAGGCCATTCATCATTGTGGCCCTCTAAAATTGGTTGGCATGCTTGTACCGTTCTGGAACATTCAGTTCTCTAGCAACATGTAAACTGGTACCCCAGGTGCTGGTGGGTGGACTTCACCATACCTCCCCACCCAATTAGCCCATCATCTCTCATCACTCATGCCTTCTGCCTCTCAGATTGTCTTTGAACTTGACTTTGTAATAGCTTTTCTTTTCTGGGAATATAACAGAATGTGAGCACGTTATTATCAAGGTTCAGGCTTGCATGCCCACATATAATTCCATCTTGGGCTCACGTGACTGGCGACCATGAATCTGCCCATTTTATAGAATTTAGTTGTCTTAAATGAAGAAACTTGGCTCCCATGGTGTTCTTTCTTTGCAACTTAACAAGGGACGCCTCACCATCTCACATTCACTGTTCTTCAAGGATTGATAACTAGTTTTGGCTGCTATGCAGCCTTTGACACCAGGCCAAGCGGTCTTCCTTTGGTCTATCCTCAGTCCTCTGCGTATTTCTTTGCTGCTGCACACACACAGCTATCAATCCTCCTTTCTCAATTGAGTTTACTAAAATTGTGACATTGAATGTCCAGATTCTAGATATATATATATATATATTGGCGGCACCGCCTGCAGTCTAGTCACTATGTATAGCCAGCCTTTACGATGACTTAGTCTACTTGTGTTACGTACGTCATCTGTACAGTTTATAAACGACTTGCATTTTATGTAGCGCTTCTTCACATGTGCAATCTTTATTCCGCACATTAAAGTCTTCTCGATTCCTTACTTTGCCATCAAATTCTATAAGGTCTATGCATTCTATTCTCTTTTTCATCCTTCTCCGTGCATCACGTTAATTTCTTGTGATGTCACTAGCCTTTCCTTTTCATATCTTCACACTTCTTCAGGGCTCTCTCTCAGGAGTCCATCATCTAAATCATGTAGGGTTTTCTCAATGGATACCTTGTCTCAAAGGCTCTTTGTGGTATAGATACCATTAGTGGCGTTGCACATGCTGCAATTTCCGGGTTTCCAATTTATAGGCAGAATAGGGGCGGAACTTCCTGCAGAGGCATTCAGCTGCTCCTCGACAGAAGCGCTATCACAGAGAACAGCTCACATGATCCCTGCCACTCCCTACAGGAATAACGGAGGTCATTCTGACGCATGCCCAATGGGCCATGCGTGGCTTGCACATACAGCACTTTCAGACATATTCAGGGCTCCAGCATCACATTTTTCTTAAATGACAATTATTACATAATGTTTGCAATGGCATCAGCATGTGTTTTACAGTGGCAGTGCCGGCACAATTGGAATATCATGCGTACTGTTGGTAACTCGGCATCTATTGGGATTTTCCATTTGTTAGAGAATTACTTGCAAATTGTATGGTGTTTTACCAGGTTTAATGAAAAAAGCAGTGTTCATAAATGGTGCCATTTCACCCCAGTATTGAAACGCTGAAAATCCCCTCCCAGAATTAAAACATATGTACACAGATCTCTGTAAATCTCCCAGTTTGTGTATATAGCCAAGGGGGATCAACTCTATTAATTGTTCTCCCATCTCACGGCTCTCCTCAATGTTCTCTCCCAGTATTCACCACCCTGGTTTGTACAGTGCTATATTAGTTAGTTACTAGGTTCAAGCTATATTAATCCTATACATATCAAAATATATACATACAACCACTGCTCACTTTTCTCATCTAAGTACTTTATTTGTACTCTTGTTTCGTAAAGTATAGGCTAAAACAGAAATCTCAACTCATGTTTAATTCCTGGCATTGATAGCACATGCCATTTTACATTCCTGTTTAGTCATATAAATGAAAGTATATACTGAGGACTTCGGTATGCCCATGGTGATTAGTAGCAGACTCGGGCATGAGAACTACAGAACCAAAAAGAAGGTAGAACTGCTACTGCCAAGGTTCATCACCAATTTTTGTCAATAAATGAAGCAAAACAAGTAATTTACATTGGGGAACCTGGTATGCTAGTACTAATGGATTGAATCCCTAAATTCATAACCCATGAAATTGTCCAGAAGGTAAAAAGAAACTCACACACATCAAAGACTGTGGGTATACATAGTTTGTATTGAGACAGAAACATCAAAACGCAATTGTGACAAAAACATCAAAAGACAATTGTGAAAGTATACATATAGCAGAATTCAATATTCTGAACACAGACACATGGTGAAAACAAAATTTCAAATCGTCTTCAGTACATGATTAGTTTGCAATATGTGGCATAACCCAAGAGGGAAAGGTACATAATTTACTTGAAATGCAAAGCTTAACCCATGAATGAAACATGTGGAGATCATAAGCGCCGGTAACTTGGCGCTCTAGTGGACCTGTAACCATCCAGGCCCTAAAGTAGCTTAAATGCGGAAAGTATCTAATTTTTCAGGTGCCAAAGCTTTGCATTTCAAGTAAATTATGTACCTTTCCCTCTCGGATTATGCCACATATTGCAAACTAATCATGTACTGAAGACGATTTGAAATTTTGTTTTCACCATGTGTCTGTGTTCAGAATATTGAATTCTGCTATATGTATGCTTTCACAGGGACTGGTGTCGGGACTGCCGGTAGTGTGGGGGAGATCTGGAACATAAGGGCATTGATCACACATCCACTGGAGGCAGCCCAATTGCAGTATTGACGGTGCCAGAAGGGCTCGTTACCTGAGCGGAACCTTGGATCCGAGCAGACCGAGATAGACCTTGGGGCTTCACCTTGGAGGGGGAGGCTGATGCAGGCGTTCATGCAAGAGAAGAATGATCTACGGACCCGAAGAAGAAGAAGGCCCGTCAGAGTTGGGGTGTCATTCCCCCTCGGACAGGGCTCACAGAGTCGGCCGGGTCCCAAGTGGTCCCAATGCTAGACCCCGGGAGGTAGTGGTCGCCTTTGCTAGATATGGTCAGAAAGAAGCAGTGTTATGAGCAGCCAGACAAAGCGAGCCTGTCCTCTACAAAGGGCAGGAAATACTGTGGTTCCAGGACCTGGCTGCGAGCACCCTGCTAAAAAGAAGGGGGCATGAGTCCGGTCCTGAAGGAGCTGTCCAGGAAGGGGATAAAATACAGATGGACCTTCCCCTTTGGTTTAATGTTTGAGTGGGAGGGGATTGAGAAGCGAGTGACCTCACTCCATGAGGCGGCCAACATTATCAGCTTGGAGTTGGAGAATGAGGGGGGTGCGGGGGAGACCCTGCACTCCATGGGGACCAAAGGGAGAGGAGCAGACCCTGGGAATAGGTGACTGTGGGGGAGCGGGGTAAGAAGAAGGGTGCACGGTGGGGCCCTGCAGGGGGGTTAAAGGCTCGGAGTCCCGGGGGAGAGGGAGAGGGTGCTCGAAATGTGGAGGGGGATGGGTGACCTAACTGGTTGGAAACTTGGTGATGTGAAGGGGTGGTGGATTCATGGGCTGCGTGGTGTGCCTGGGGGGGGGGGTAGAAACATGTTGGAACAAGTAAGGACGGGTGTGTCCAGGGGGTGGGGTAAGGAGGGTAGGGGGTCGAGGGGGAGGGTGCAGTTTAGCCCAAAGTTGGGGGTTCAGGGCTGGGAGGCTCGGTGGGGGGAGGAATGGTTAGGGGAGGGGCCTTAGCGCTTAACAGGGACGTTTCTGGTGTTTGGGGGAGCTGGGGAGGGTTGGGGAGGAGGACGAAAGGGCAGTTTATGGGAGCAGGGCACAACACCACTTCGATTTTAAGTGGCTAACTCTTAATGTGAGGGGGTTAAACTCTCCCCTGAAGCGGGCCAAACTAGAACCATTCACCCGCACGCCCCAGATGTATTAGCCCTACAGGATACCCATCTGCTGCGCAAAGACCAGGGCCGCCTGCGCCTGAGGGGTTAAAAAAAGGGGGGGTGGCGCTGGCTTTCGGGAGAGGTGTTGACTTCAATATTCCAGATATCCTGAGGGATAAAAATGGGAGATTCATCATGGTAAGGGGGTAGCATATGGGCACCACTTACACTATTGCCTCGGTTTATGGTCCTAATGCAGGACAGGACAGGTTCGCGAGGGAGATTGTAGGCGTGTTGGAGGAGTTTGCTATGGGACAAGTCATCCTGATGGGGGATCTTAACTTCGCTTGGGACAAGCGCTTAGATTGGACACAGCCCGCAGGTGGGGAGGGGGGGTGGTGGCCTCCCCATCACTGAAGGAGCGGTTTAAGGGGGCAGGCTTGAGGGATGTGTGGAGGGTGGTGAGGGGGGAGGAAGAGGACTACACTTTTCTCTCAGACGTGCATAGAACCCAATCTAGAATTGATTATATCTGGGTCTCGGCGAGACTTGTGGGAGGGGTAGAGTGGGTGGAGGCTGGCCCCATGGGAATCGCCGATCACAAGGTTGTGCAGATGAAAATGCAGTTGGGTAGGTGAAGGTCAGGGGTCTGGAGTTGGCACTTTCCTGGGGAACTCCTGAGGGACCAGGTGATCAGGGAGGAGATAGGTAACAACATTAAAGATTACTTCGAAAGAAATAAAAGCATGGATACAGGCCTCAGCACAAGGTGGGATGCGTTTAAGGCCATTTTGAGAGGGGAACTTATCGCCCTGAAGGCAGAGAGGAATAAACAATTGCGGCTCTTGGAGACCCAGCTGGAAGGGAAGGTGGAGGCTGCAAGGGTGAGGTTGAAGGAGGTCCCCTCGAGGAAAGCTTATAGGGAGTTTCGATCGGCAGAGGGGCAACTAAGGATCTTGAGGACTAAAAAGGCAGAGGGAGCTATGTTAATGGTCAGGCAGAAATTTTACGCAACGGCCAATAAGGCAGACTCGCTCCTAGAGCGCCTACTGAGGGGCAGCAGGGAATGAAATACGATCTCAGCCATGAAAGACGAAAGGGGGTAGAGACTCACCAGAACTGAGTAGACTAGGGAGCGGTTAGCACGATTTTATGAAGCTCTATACACGTCTCAGGGCCCGGTTTGCCAGCAGCAGAGGGATTTCCTGGGAACCTTGCCCCTACCGTGCCTATCCAGGGATGTCGGGGAAGAGTTAGGATGGGCCATCACTGAGGATGAGGTGCGGGCTGTCATCGCGTCACTTTCCAGTAATAAGGCCCCAGGCCCCGACGGATACCCGGCCTCCTTTTACAAAACCTATTCTGCCATTTTCACTCCATACCTTACACAACTTTATAACTCATTTGGTGCCGCGGGCTGCATAACCCCTTCAATGGAGGAGGCCAAGATTACACTAATACACAAGGCAGGCAAGGACCCAGAGGAATGCACCTCCTATAGGCCTATAGCTCTGATAAAATTAGATGCGAAAATATTTACTAAAATTTTGGTGAGGCGCCTGGAGATACACCTCCCTACGTTGATACATCAAGATCAGATGAGGTTTGTGCAGGGACGACAAACGGCTGATAATATCAGACGGGTGGCACACCTGGTCGAGAAAACACAGACGACCCACACCCCGGTGATTCTCCATGCTTTGGATGCTGAGAAGGCATTCGACCGGGTGGAGTGGACTTTTCTGTTTTTGGCTATGGAGAGGATGGGCATAGGCGCAAGGTTCATTAACATGGTACAGGCGAATTATAGAACACCCGCCTCCCGCTTACTTGTCAATGGCTGCATGTCACGACCCCATAGGCTCGGACGCGGTACCAAGCAAGGGTGCCCCCTCTCGCCGCTCCTGTACTCCCTGTACCTGGAGCCCCTACTTGTAGCGATATGGGAGGCAGAGAATATCCAGGGCATTCCTTTTGGGGGGCATCAGCACAAGGTGGTGGCTTTCACCGATGACATGATGCTCACTCAGACGAGCCCAGGGGAGTCCATAGAGGCATGTATGGCACTACTGTCCAAGTTCAGGGAAATTTCTGCTCTGCAGGGGAACCTGCAAAAATCCGAAGTAATGAACCTCTCTCTAAAGGGTGATGAGGCAAGGGTCTTGAGGGCATCCTCCCCATTTAAGTGGGGCCCGGGTGGAATATGGTACCTGGGGATTAGGGTCACCCCCCAGCTGTCAGGATGGTATGGGGCGAATTACACTCCCACGCTGGCGTCGATTAAAAAAGACCTCAGGAAGTGGAGTTCCCTAAGGCTTTCGTGGTTGGGAAGAGGGTCAGTACTCAAAATGGTGGTACTCCCACGGTTGTTATACCTATTTCAGGCGATTCCATTGCCTGTCCCAGCTCCCTTTTTTAAGGAACTGGATAAAGCGGTTAAGGACTTTGTCTGGGAGGGCAAGAAACCATGCTTGGCCAAACAACTACTGACAGCATTGAAGAGGGTGGGGGGCTTACCCTTACCGAATTTTCAACGCTATTACGAGGCGAGCAGCTCAGAGTAATCTGTGAATGGTTCTTAGCGGAGTACACTAAACAGTGGGTCCAAAGGGATAAATCAGTAGCTCGGCACCACCTGGGAGAGGTATTATGGTGCCTGCACAGGTTAAGACCGGCACATCTATATATGAGCAGCATAAGAAAGGGATTGGTTGAAATTTGGGATGGGTTGGTGGAGAAACTGGGGATTACTACCTTTCCATCGCCATTCACCCCCATCTTTTATAGTGGGGAATTCACCACGGGGATGGAAAAGAGGGTATTTCTGAAATGGGAGAGTGGGGGGTTCAGGATCGTCAAGGATTTATTTCAAGGTCAGAAGGTGAAATCCTTTGATGAATGTAAACAGGAGTTCGGTGTGGGTGAGGGGGAACGGCTCGGATACTTTCAGCTTAGACATTGGGTGATGTCGACGGAGGTTCGGAAGGTGGCAACTCACGATCTGATGCAGTTCGAACGATATCTCCTAACGCACGAGGGGTCCAGAGGGTTGATTTCAGACCTTTACAGGCTTCTGGAGAATTCTGGTCCGACTCTGAAATGGCTGTATATGTCTAGATGGGAGGGGCTGCTGGGGACAGGAATGGAATGGGAGGACTGGGAGAGGCTTTGGAAATGTATCCCGAAGGTGGCCAGGGTTTCCCAGCTTCTGGAGGCCTGGTATAAATACTTATTTGGTTGGCATTATACCCCGGCTCGCCTCCCCATGATATTCCCAACAGCTCCTGGGACATGTTGGAGGGGTTGTGGCGAGGAAGGCACAGCGACTCACATTTGGTAGGATTGACCTAATATTAGACCTTTTTGGGGGGTTATCTCTCGGGTGCAGAACCAGGCACTTGGGGAAGGTACGAGTCAGGGCCCCCACGAGATCCTATTGGGTAGGAGGAAACAGTCCGGGGGTAGACGGGGAGAGGACATTATAAAGCAAAAGTTGTCTTCACACTTGCAGCGATGGCTCTCATTGCACAACGATGGAAGAGCCCCAGGATCCCAACGGAGCAGGACTGGTTGAGGAAAATGTGGGAGATTGTATCATTAGAGTGGGCTACGTATGCGGTTAACAGCAACCTGGGGAACTTTGCGGTGGAATGGGGAAAGACATTGAACTATTTGAAGGGAGACTTCCGGGAGCAGTGGCCGCTCCACAGACTCAAACACCTACACTTGCATATCTAAGCTGCCGGTTGAGTAAGGGATGGGGGAAGGGGAGACGTAGGCGCTACGACAAAGTTGGGGGGGTGAGGGTCGGGGGCAGGTTTGCAGGGTTTTTCTTTCCCTTTTCTATGTATGTTGCTTCAAGTTATTAAAACAATAAAGAGAAGTTTAAAATAAAAACAGGAACTTCAGAGTTAATACATGTTATACAGTTATTTATAAAAGGTAATAACTCTGAGTACCCTGTTTTATTCTTGTAAAACTAAAAACAATCTGCACTTTTTGTTTTGATAACATGGCATTCCAGCCTCTTGAAATATAATAGATGGTTAAGTGACAAAGTAAAGCACGTTTCTTAAACACTAAAACACCATGATAGCGAATAAAGACTGCGCATAGCATTAACTTTTGTAGTGGAAAAGCTGTTTTTTTAGACTGCCAGGGCTCTGCTCCACCTAGCTTCTGCCTACTTAAAGCCCTACGACTACTGCTATAATAACTGTGAAAACTTCACTGCACAAAATATAGCAGTGTTTAAAAGTCTTTTGTTTTTGGAGCTGGGTTGCTTTCCACGTTGGTTATACTTATTGTGGTATTTATTGCTGCACAACTCGGGAAAACTCTTGTGTAACATACAGGCCTTTTGACCACTGCCAGAACTGTGAAAATCTTATTGGACGTGGTTATACGTTGTTTCCCCGCAGGCTGATTTTCATAAAAGCAAGGTTGCCCGGGTCCGATTTCGGAGCTGCAGGGATACATCTTTCCCTTTGAGCGCCCCCTTCCCTCTCCATTCCAAATGCAGGGGACACCCCGCCCCCAAATCCCGTTCCCTCCCCCAATCTCCTCCCCCCAGGCTCAGTCCCGTGTCCTGAAGGGGGGGACCCACAACACCTCTCTGTTCATCCTCACCATCCTGTTTTCCCCCAACTGATCCTCACATACTAATTCTCACTCGCAAACACACACACAAAGACACTCACACACAAATCTAACACCAGCCCTCCACGTTACCTTGCACACCCACCGTCCATTATTTCCTGGTCCCGTATTCCTCCACTTCTGCGTTTGCATGGTAAAAGCAGGCAAATTGGATGCCCTTATTTAGAAAGCTGCAGAGCAACGGTAAGTTTGCTGTGATGAAATCGGCTAGTTCAATTGGACGTTACACAGCCTTGGTGAACGAAAGGCCTTTGAGCCTGTTAAATAGTTTTCTGCACTTTGCTATAATATTTTTTGTTGGTGCACCTCTGAAGATTTTATAATACTCATTAAACTTCAAGAGAGACCAGAGGGCGTTGGGTCTAAAAGGGCTACCCCTCGGCTAAACAAAACAACAAACAAAACACAAAAGCCCTTTGACCTGTGTTACACAGGTAGCCTCTGAAACCTCACTTTTTGTTAAAGCATTTTTATTTAATAATTTAATTTGCTCATGTCATGATTCCTGCCCCTCATGTCCCCAGCCCTCCAAGATGTCAGGCTGGAGCCAGGCCACGATCACCTACATGGCCCTCAAGGGCCTCTCCATCCCTCCAAAGACCCACTTGGAGTCAGACTTGGCGCTTGTGGCACCAGACTCACTCACTCCCATAGGATAATATTGGGGATTGGACTTGTAGTGCATTGATGGGGACAAGATGGATGCCCCCACATATTTCAGTTCCCAGAACTGCATGTGCGGTCTAGTCCTTTGGGTGTGGTTCAGCCCAGAGACACCTGGGATACCCAGAGACTATTTAAGCAACACCCAGGCTGAGAAACATGCTTTGCGTTTTCTGCACCTGCAGCGTGACACTCACCGTGTTCGGATCGGTCTCCAGTAGGCCTGCATCTTTCTTCTGCGCTCAGCTCCTGCAAGAACAAGAACACCGTTAGGAACAGCCTTACCTTGCGGCGCTTCTGCCCATCATTCATCACTCCTTCTGTTCTGCGGGCATTTTTGGTGGTGTCATTCCCATCCCGGCACGCCGCTTCCTAAGGAAAAGGGAAAAGAACAGAAAAAAGGCATTAGTAAGCAGTCTGAAAATCTTTGCTTATTTTTAAATACTGTACAAGCTTCAAACGCTTACCTGAATCCCAGCCGCTCTGGGGGAACTCTGTCTCCGGAACTTCTCATCCATCTGCAATAGGGAAAAGACACTCCAGGTTAGCGTGGAAACATCTAGTGGCGCTGCATACCGCACTTACCCACCGCATTTGTTCTTCATAACCGCCATCTACGCTGAAAACGTTGCAGCACCTAAAAGACACAGAAAAAGAACTCAGTTCAATACAAATACGAAAGGGGTGCATCGCGCTCTCACCTTCAGCGCTACTCATCTCAGCAGCACGCCACCATCACCGGAAGTCGGCCATCATCTAAGGAAGGAAAGGAACGAAGCTAGAGAACTGTTCAAAAGACTCATTATACTTACCTGTCGGATTCTTGCCAGTGAAGTAACTAGGCAGCAACAAGCCTGCATCAATCAACGTGCCCCTGCGCTGAAAGCAGGACGGAGAGCACACTATCCAAGAAAATAAGGTGAGCTGTGGATCAAAGGGAAGGGTTGGACCCCGGGGAAAAAGGGGTTCACGCACACAGAGACAGGGAGTTACACTCTACCAATCCTGTGTTTCAGGCCCAGTCTCCAGTCGAATAGCCTCCAGGGAAGGGTTCGAGGTCGTAAGAGGTCAGAACAGGCTGAGTGACGTACCCGTGGATACCAGGTGAGCATTACAGCTCACATGCCACACTTTAATGTATTCAAATTGTTGATTGATATTGAAAACAGTTATCCACAATATTGAATGGAAAACAAAGACTTTGGCTTATTAGACCTTTCTACACACACTCATCCTAAGATAATGCAACAGTAAAAACATTCATACACAACATGTCCCTTCATGTTTCTTTCCACACATATCAATATACAAATGCAGCTAGACATTCATCAGGGGATAACTGACTCTCCGAATCACTTCACAATGTCTACTGTTCTCTTTTTTAATACATTTTTTTATAAATGTTTATAAAACACCAAAGTGTGATATACAATAGTTTCAATAAATGTAACTGCGTTTAGACTCTCAATGGTTTTCTTCATTGAGATTTCTTCTTTCAACACCGGACTAATGTTGGGTGTAAGGGTAGCCCTACTTGAGGGGCACCCCTTAATTATACGGGTAGCCCTAATCACGCTCACACCAGAATAAATACACCACTCTAAGGAAGTAAGGCCAAGAGTCTATTCTTCAAGGATAACAAATGTATTATTTACAGAAATGAGGATAGAAGCAAAGAACTCTACTGCCTGAACGGTGTCCCTCAACCTTCCCATTGTCCTGCAAACTGGAGCCAGAGAGGAACTTATATACTCTTAACTTGATGTAGTGGCATCTCTGGATATGGGCATGGCTTTACCCCACCTCGCCCTGCTTCCATACAAGGGATGCTCCAGACTTCCTCTTTTCATGGTGATATTTCTGTTTAGGACATGCCACTTAACATATTGCTAATCCATGCAAGAATACACTGTAGCTCATGTTTTTCATGATTTTGCTACATTATGAACATTTATATATAAAACATTTTCCCATCATTCTCTCCATATTTCATTCATTCGACTGATATTTTTATCTGGTTTTATAATCTCCTCAAAACCTTGTTTTCCATAATTCTGCATTCTGCTTTGTGAGCACGAGCCTTAGCCTGCTTGGGCCCTTTGACAGACAGTAGAAAGCTGCTGAGTTGCGTGCTGCTCTGCCAGAGCTTGCGAACAGCATGACAATGCCTGTAGTCCATTTTTAGCACAGGCCACATTCCTTTTGGCAGAGAGCCTGCTTCTACCATGCTTTGAGAAAAAACGAAATAGGATTTAACATTTACCAATTTATTCAGCTAATAGTTATTTGCACCTTACATTCAAATAACTGCCTTCTCCTAGTGCCTACCCATGCCTGTGTGTGTGATTATATTTGAATGAAAAATGCTTTCTCTCAGTGCTCCCCCCTGGTCTTTTGTAGTGCCTAGAAACAGTAAACAGAAGTCCTTCCTAACATGGGTCAGTCAACTGCCCTATTTTGAACACCAAGTGAAACAATAACTTAACGTGATATGTAACTCCAAATTGTTTCTTGTCACAAAGCCACCCAACAAGGATATATGTTACCTCCTATGGGGGTACGCACCAATACTCACTCTACTAAGGGTAGCTCCATTAGTCAGTGCTCTCCCAACTCTTCCGTGCTCAGTATGGTGGCCTCATGCATGATGGTCACCCAGGATTGGGTGGTTGCTATGTATATGTCTGGATGAATATTCCTTAAACAAGCCAGCATCCAATGAATTTTGGGTGATTTGTAAAGGATAAACCTCAGATGAACATTTGGAAAAAGTCATCATATGTTTCTCCACATGGCTTCAAGGGGGACCAGTGTCTGGAGCTGTTATTCAGAGAAGCAGAAGGCCATTGCTGAATGCATGCTTGGGATATTTTGGGAAGGCCTAATACAATGGAGTGCATTTAGAGTAACTGTAGGAAGAAGAGGAGGGAGGGGTAGTGGATACATTGGAAAAGGCCAGAGAGTGAGATTTAGGATGGCTATGCAGCTCTGTGTGACACTTTCATGGATTGTGAGTGGGCACACTACACAAGTGGCATCACCAGAGATTCTGGGAGGCAGGTGACAGGCCAGTCATTGTCAGTTTGTTGGTCTCGTGGAGTGAGGAAACAAGGCACATGACATTGAGCGTCAACTGGGTGAAGCCGGGAATCCCTGAGGCCATCGTGTGGGAGAGGCACACTTATCTGACTTTGCTGGGGGGAGCAGCAGAAATTTGGGGTTGTGTCAAATAACACACTAGCTACTGTCCATGTCTAGAAACCAGTGGCCGTGACATGTTCGATTGGGTGACACCAAGAAGGAAGATCGTGCAGAGTTTTTAATACCTGAGGGCACTTGTGGGGGAGGCACACATGCCTGATTTTGATGGGAGGGAGCAGCAGTGATTTGAGGTTGGAGGTGGCACACCAGTTAGGGTCTGTTCATGAAGTGAGAGATACAGGCATGTGACATTGGGTGAGATGATGAGTGGGAGAAGCCAGGGATCCCTGAGGGCAGCTTCTGTCAGAAACATGCTTGCCTGGTTTTGCTCAAAGGGATCCGCAAAGATTCGGGCAGGTAGTAGTTGACACATACTTGGATATATTTTGAACAACATGTCAGCATTCAAATGAGCTAGAGGTGGGATAGACATGCTGACCATGGTCTTTTCATGCCCACAGCTGCACTTGCTGTGTGCATGGGGAGGCCAGAATTGTCCACGGTCAAGTGAGGGTATAATCCAACTCATGTTCCACATCCTCTGTTACAAGACACTCTGGGGAACATACATCAGTGTAAGAACATGTGTGGGTATTATACCACAGCAATGAGCATCCACAGAGACATGCAGAGGAGTTTTCACTTTCCTTTCCATGCATTATCTCAGGGCCAGAGGTGGAAAAGTGCAAATCAACAGACAGAGGATGAGCAGGAGAGGATTGAAAATCCAAGCCCTCTTTCTCCACCACTCCCATTCACTGGGTCAGACAGTAATTACGATGAAATGGATGAGGATGGTGATCAAGACAATGATTATCTTTGATCAAAGTCCAGAGTAGATCAAACATTTCTGTTGAAAAGTAGTGATACTGAAGTGGCGATGGGAATGTCACCACAGATGGAGGCTATACCATTAATAAATGCATCTCATTGCAGATTAGAAAGTACATCACATCATTACCTGGCATCCAGAACACCACCAGCACCATCGGGACCACAGGTAGTATCTGTGCTAGTCCACTGCAAAAGTACAAAATATGGTAGCATTTCAAAGAGAAAGAAGAGCAACTGAATTTGCCCACTTACACACTGAGTCAGAGTAGTGTGCTGGGGGAAGAGAGGAACCAACTTGAATACTATATCTATGCTGTTTCGTGTGCAGTGTTTCCATGCACGGACATGGAAAGAAGTCAAAAGAACCTCAGGTGCATCCCTCCCCATGCCATCAGACAAGGGGCATGCCTCCACCAATCTGAGTAATTACCCCTGAAAATAGTTCAGTTGTATCAGTTCATGGGTGTGGACACCAAGGCTTTCTCCACTGTACCCAATTGATGTGTTGCAGTGATTCCTCAGTTCATAAGAGGAGTGGTATGAATTGTTTGAGCCTGACCAAACATATCACAGCTTTCATGACAGAAAGCCCTAGATTCTAGCACATTATGGGAAACGTCAATCAAGGCTGGGAAATTCCTGGAGGATGTTTCTCTCTCGCAAGGTGGCACTTTAGTTGTACAGTGACATTATATCTACAGTGGGGTGGGCAGTACGGAAGCCCGTAGGGCAATATGTCCTCTTTACCATGGACATGTGGAGCAGTGGTCAGAGTACTGACTACAGGGTTGTCACGGCACACTGGTTGGCGTTTCCTTCCTCCTAGAGGAATCCTAAAGGGGATAATGTGGCAGCAGGTGTGTGCAGGTTAGGACCAGGCCACCTTACATAGGCAAGGGATTCAGGGAAGAAAACATAGTGGAGTTGCCTTTTGGGAGGATGTGCAGGATATGGAGGCTAAAGCCAGATAAATTGAATTTTGGGATTTGTTGCAGCAAACTATGAACCACATGTCCATGGTGCCCTATGAGTTGGGAAGCTAATGAACATCCTCTTCTGTGCACAAGTCCTTCATATCTAAGTTACTCACTTTATTGGTGGTTATGAGCCTGTGAAATAAATGATCATTGTGGCCCAGCAGATCAGCTCCCATTTCAGCTAGGCTTACCATGCCAAAAATGAACTGTCCCAACTGCAAGTGCACCAGAAGTTGTCACTGAAAAACCTGAAGACCTCAGTGACCGCCTGTGGGAACTCTACTTTGCCTAGACTACATGAACAGTGCAACCCCATCACAGATTGCTGCAACAGCAGCTATGGAGGAGGTCACCATGTTGGTGAGTTATCTCAATGCAAACCTGACTCAGATTCTCTCTCTTGGGTACCTATTTGATCTCAGCATTTCTAACTTGGTAAGGGCATGTGACATGGATGTGGCACAGCCAATGAGGGTCCTGCTGCCAACCTTGCATGGTGATCCTGAGGTATTTACATTCAAAGATAAAACTGGGTTCCAGCCGGCTTCATTTGAAGACCCACATTATAAAATGTAAAAGTGGCCACTTTCCATCTTCATGTCTCAGGGAGGAGAACCTTCAACAAGTATCACAAGGAGACGATGATGTGCAACTGTGCATAGATGCTTTGCTGCAGCACCTGCATAGCAATTGGAGAAAGAACACAGGCAGCAGGAAGAACACCAACCAGACTACATTTTGACAACTATACTGGGCATGTCGGTCTCATGAAAGATGGCAGCATCAACATGAAGAAATAAATAATGGGGTGGGAGGCACTACGAAACAATCGTAAAATTCACTGCAGGCAACCTTCGCCAAAAGGTCTTTAGAAATATGTGTAAATTAAGTGTGTAATGCTTCAGGTGCAGCAGGGAGAATCTCGAGGCCATTTGAGATTCAGAAAACTAAAGCACAAGACACACACCGACCGTTGCCAGCCGGTAGCCCTATGCTGCACTCCTAACGGGAACGAATCGCAAATAGTAATTCCAACTTGTAGATACAGAAGACTCCCACCTGGGAGTATTTGATCTGCGAGGGTTGATTTAATCAAATTAACATTTCAAAGTAGTAAAGTACAATTTACTTGTCTGATATTCAATTAGCAAAGTGTGTACATGAGGATCTGTCAATCTGTTTATCTACAGTCAAGAAAACACAAGGCTGAGGGCAGACAGATGTAAGACAGACCAAATTGTCGTCATATAAAATGTAATCAAATGTAATTTGCACCACACTGTTGCCTTACAGTGTGTGAAGCTGATTCAACTCACATATTAATTCATACAAGTCAAAAAACAACTCAGAAACAAAAGATAGTTTTTCAATTGAGCTGAAAAGGTGCTCAAACAAACCGTAATTAATACAAAAAGGATATGTAGAGTACAACTTATCTAGGAAAACATGGAAAATAATTCATGTATAGGTGAGTCACCACAGTTGTGTTTCCCTACTTCTGGGCAGTTTCATTCATTCTGCTCAGAATTTCCCAAAGATACTCCTATAGAGTAATAAGTGCCAACGCGTTTCGGATTATTCGAAATCCATCTTCAGGGCAGGACGTGTTTTAGTTTCAACAAAATTCAATTTGGGTTCCTATAAGGTATAAGCATACACTAATTAGATCTTTAAAGAGTTTAGGAGACTCAGCTAATGACTCTCATATAAATGGAAATACACTAACCTTCTTTTCTCGGTAAGCAGAGAAGGTTCATTATCACCTGCATGGTAAATGTAACATGACATACAGTTGTAAGTATCCAATCTTAAGCAAAAATCATACTTTGGAGTGCTACATGTGTTGTTCTAGGTTACTCACCTGGTCAAAAGGCCCAATCTCACCGGGTGCTGTGGCAGTGTCGGCTGTGATTCCAAATGTAGGCGGCTAAAGGCATGGAGAGATAAGGAGTAAATAGGTCATCTCTCATTACTACAAGACCAACATAAAAGCTGTGCAGGTCTGTAACTATACTATAACTATACTTGCTGCATTTCAGGAACTCAAAAACTCACCTTCTGATCCCTTGGTCCCACATCCTTCTTCCCAGGCCCACCTGTGAAAGGGCAATTTGAAACTGCTGATCGCACTGTGAGTGTGCTTCCCGAACATATTTTTGGTGAATTTTTAATTCTCCCTGGTCTAAGCGAGCGCCGGTAAGCCTGGCTCGCTGACCTTGTATGTATCTGCTTATCCCTTTCCCTGCAACTGCTGTCTCTTGGGAATGGCCAGTTTGCATCATTCTCCTAGCACCTCATTGCCTTAGAGCGTTCATGCAGGCTGTGTGCCTGCCTGTCATGCAGGGCCTGTCAATGTAAAACCCAACTCATTTACTTACCTGTGGTTCTCATCTGATATGGTGGCATGGCGGGACCCCATTGAGGACCCCAACTCGATCGTGCCCCCAGAATTTTCGAGCTGTGTGCATGCCCCAGACACCTTTATAGCAGCTGTCAACGATATGTTGTCCCATCTTGGGGAGGCCCCCTCCTGCTCCCATTATTCCCGCAGCTGGTAGGTATGCCCCAGTGCACAGCGCTGAATCAGCACCTTCGCTGCATGCTTGTCAAAAGTCTTTGAGTTATTCCACAGGGCTCAATCACCACTTAAGGTTCTTGTTTGTTTCCACAGGTTCTTGCTGCTCACTATGGGTCTCAGGTTTTTTCACAGTACACAGCTGTCCACTAAAGTTCTACATCTCTTTCACTGGGTGTAGGCATCCATTAAGGTTATTTGTTTTTTTCACAGGGCACAGTTGTCTTCTCAGGTTCCCAGACTCTGTCACAGTGTGCAACCACCCAATAAGGTTCTTGGATAGGATACAGCTGGCTAGTAAGATTGGGCTCTGTCAGAGGGTGCAGCCACCCTTAAGGTTCTAAAGCTTTTTCACAGGGCACTGCCATCCACTAAGGTTCTTAGGTTTTTGCACAGGGCACAGCTGCCCTGTGAGATTCTTGGGCTCTGTCACAGGTTACAGCCAGCCCTTACGTTCTCAGTTTTGTTTACATGACACAGCCACCTACTAAGATTCCCTGGCTCTTTCACAGGATGTGGCCACCCATTAAAGTTCTCAAACTCTCCAACAGAGTGTTTAGGGGACTGTACTCACTGCTCCTTGGGGCTCTCCCTGCCTTTCCCCCTCTGCCATGGCAGAAGCAGGAAAATACTCCTCTACCACCACCCCTTCCTGTACATGCCCCTTCTCCTCTATGTCAGATAGGTTGACTTCATGCTGTGGAACATCAGCAGACAGGTCTTACCACCTAGCATCCTCCTGATATTCCTACCCACTGGCTGCAGTAGAATACTCACCCTGTTGGGCTGAGATAACTTCTTTATTTATTTTAATTTATTTTTCTTGTGTTTGGTTTATAAAACAGTAAACCTTTACATGAAACTTCATCCATGCAATTAATTCATCCATCGAATCACATGACGATTAATACATTTCTAAGACCAGTAGTTCCCTGAGTACAAACCAACATCTTCCATATAAAATATAAAATCAGCATTTAAACAATTACAATAAAATTCAATCATAAAATCATGCTCAAAATGTACACAACCAGTTCACAGTTAGGCCAAAAGGAAAAACATTACCACATAGTGACATCACAACTTCTTTACACATGGTTTACACATTTGTTTCCATGCTTATTTTTACAAATTAAACCCAATCATAAAGCCATTCTTGAAATGTGAAGAGGGACAGTGGGCCCACGCAAGAGAGGCGCTGCTAGCTTGATAAATTAAACAAAATGAAATAAATTAAATTAAATAGGTTCTAGGGTTAAACCATGACATACAGAAACCATATGATTGGTAGTAAACAAGTAAAATTTCAAGGAAAGGTTTTAATGAGTTCTGTCAGATCTGCCGACACGTGTTTTCACCCTTCCGGGGTCTTTCTCAAGGCAAAACTGTTGAACAAATATCCATAAAAGAATGTTATACCATGAGGCAAAACCAACAAAATCAGTATAAGGATGGATGGACCAATTTGGAAAATACATGTAAACAAAGATAAAAGAAACAAAATACAGTCCAATACATGAAGGTCATAAACATAAGCAATCAAGCATGGAGAATAACAGGTGAGAAATCAGACAGAGAAGCAAATATATTTCACAATCATAAATTCATAATACATTAGTCACCAATTCAGATGAATGTAATTTGATGTCGTGAGATAGGAAACAAGTCGTACGGAAACAAAAAAAAAGTAAATTACAGATTAGAACCTAATATAAATCTTGAAAAGCTCTACTTATATAGCAAAAATAAAATAGAATACGTCATGGTAATAGTCTTAATTTAGTGATCACAGCTACCCATAGATGGTGCACATTGGTATAGATACATGGTGTAATGTTCTCAAAGGAATTGCTCATCCATGTGTTTTGCACAGATTGATAAGTAGGTTAACACCAGACCAAAAAAAAACAATGACCAAACACATTCCTGCCAAAAGAGGTCGAGTGATGGAATGCATAATAGAATGCAAATATGTGGAAAACAGAAGTTCATAAGGTCCAAAATCTGACAGCAGTGAGGAAGAAATGAGTAAGTTTAATTGGGACAGAGCCGTCGTAACTGAATACTGTGTAAAAGCAGGAGTGGTGAAAAATCAGGCCTCAAATGGCTGAATGAAGACTGAAATACTTGAGCAATGGCAACTCCAAAAATATTCAAGTGGTAAACAAGAGAAGACAAGAACACCCCACATGAGGAAGATGCAATCCCAAAGCAATCCCCAAAAAAAACATAATCTATCTCATATACCGGGACATTGTACCTCCATTAAAATAAGACATGTTACCTGATGTGTTAGGCTAATAAGTAGATTTGTGAGAAATTCACACAGAACCCTCTACTGGATGGATGTAATACAATATGCTCGAACACGTACTGTCCACAATGGCATTCCTGCAAAGCAAGATTGAAAGCCTCAAAAAATGCTTGCGCCGGTTATAAGGTGATGGACAAAGGTGCAGCGATTGGTCATTCACATTTCCTTACCTAGTCCTTGTTGTATCCGATGAACTATTGCATGGCGTGCACTCAGGCACCGGCCCGTATGCCGCACAGTCGCAAATCCGTGTACTGCGCGGTAGTGACTACTTCCTAGTATCCTCGTCTAGGACACGTGATGTGTCCTGGTCATGTGATAACACACTGTATGTGAAACGAATTTAGTAAAACAAACTGCACAAAAATGACACTCAAGTCACCTGTAAGCATAGGAATATTGGTTTTATTAAGATTCATGGTAACATGATTTTTGTCTGCATAAGCTTCTAAAGCACAAAGCAGGTTTTGCAAGGCTTTAGGGGTTTTTGATAATAAAACTAAATCATCAGAGTATAGAAGCCAAAGCAGTGCACAGGTGCCCAATTTTGGGGAGTACGAGACCACTTTCGTAAACTGTCTCCCTATATTAGCTATATAGAAGTTAAGGTGAATGGAGGCCAAAATACATCGCATATACTTCAAATAGTCAGCCGTGTTGTTGCAACTTTATTTACCTTAACAGTTGAATGCTCACAAATGTGTCTTATTCCATTGCGTAACCCTCTGCTTTTTGGAGTCCTGGGCTCTGACATTCCTTTGAGGCAGCTACCATCACCCACCAGAGCATTCTCCTGAATTAAATGTATCTGTTCAAACAGCATGCTTAGCTGAGTCCTCTCTTAAAGCTGCAGTGTTAAATTCTCTTGCTGTACTGGTGTAGTTTCAAATGGCAACTGCTTTTCAGTTATTTTCCTCTGCAGGACACATTTATTTTGCTTTCTACCAATGTCCTGGTGCATGCCTGTCACATGATCTCCCTTCCTATTTGTAGCCACAACTGTTAACCACCTACAATTGTTCTGCTCTACCTGTGTAGTGAATCCCTTTCTTGTGTACACACCTTCCTGTCACCTACTCGATTCTTTTTTAAAACACACTAATTGTGAAACCTAATGCTGCACCTGTTCCCTACTTGTGTGGTGGAAAAATAACAATTCTTTGTGCCAGCTGAGTTTCCAAGAGAATTTAAAGTGCAGTTTCAAAGGTGTCCTTTCTTATCTTATAGTTTAGTTTCTTCTGAGGAAAGCAGAGGGCAGAGCCTGAACATGGTCTTTAGTCAATTCCCCCACTACACACTTTTGCAGGAATGTCACCATTTACAGCACCATTAAGCATTACAAATTGTCTCTTCCTCATTGGGGCAAGCCATTCATTTGCAGGATGGGATAATATACCAGATGATACTGATATGCAAGATATGTTTAAATCACCTCCAAGTATTATCGAGACAATGTCTTTGTCAACTGCTATCAAATCCAGCATTTGGCCGACCGTTAGAAGAAAGGTCTTGTCAGAAATGCCATCATGGTTCCAGTAAAGATTAAACAGGGCGAAATCGCCTGCAGCCGTTCCCATTTTAACCAGTTGAATAAAGTTATTTGGCGATGCCCACGGTTCTACACTGAAACCAAGGTCCTTCTTCACAGCGGCCCTCAGGCCAGCAGAGGGGCGGCCTTGAAGTGGCTTTATAGCTGCCACTGATAGCACATTGTGGGTTTCCCATACCAAGGACTCAACAAGTCACATCTCTTGCAACATGACAATATGTATTTCCAAAAGAGGGCTATCTTTAATAATCAATACATGCTTAAATCCCCTGGTATTCCATATTGCCATCTTGAGAGACATTGGTGTAGTATAAGAGAGTTGCTAATTATAATGTGTCTTTTTATTTGCAGTTGGCCCTTTGAGCAATTTGGACCGTGCCAAGTCTTTTGTATTTACCAGGTTCACTTGTCTTCTAGCGTTAGGTTTGTTTCGGCTATAAGTAATAGTTAAAGTGAATCTGTGTTCAGGTCCATCCACATGATTTTCAAGTTGAGGCACCATATCCAGATTATTTTCATTGTAAATGATTACCTTCTTGCCTCAGAATAAAGCCTTGGTGAAATAAATTGGATTTGGCCTTCCATATAGCATTCAGAACCAAACCTGATTGGATCCATAATCTTACCATACCAAGACCGTCATTATTAATAAATTACACCAAGGATATAACAGTGGACTAAAGATCTTCCAATGCTGGGAAATCACTGAAGAGGTTAAGTATTCTAGTTCTATTGAACAAATTGGCTTCCCTCTGCATTGAGGTATGAGGTTATGTTTATTGTCTTGGGAGGATAGCTCAGCAGCAACGTGCTTGCCTTGGAAGCAATACAGCACGGAGCAACACGGGTTCGATCCCTGGATCTGCACTTAGAAACCTCTTGGTATTAAGTGCGTTATAAATAACCTATCATATCATATCATTGTTCATGGCCCAATATTGCATATTGCTCGAAGCACTCAAACCTGGGATTGCCACGGGCTAGTTTTAGCCTGCCCTGCTGTGAGTTGCATCAAAATGTTATTTTGCCTGATTGTTTTTTCGATTCCTACTCCTCTGTGCTCCAGAGTAAAGACAACATCTGACTTCGCACTGAGCATGGAGCAGCAATAATCATCCATGTTGCAAACAGATATATTGCTTGCAGAGCTTTCAGTGAGCTCGTGGATATTTAATTCACCTTAGTCAGCATCAAGTTCCTCATCCAGATCAACTATCCAATTTAAAAGTTGGGCCTCTTGAATGAGCTCATCCAGCGGCTCCTGTTCAGTTTCAGAGAAGTCAAATTGATTATGCTCAACAAACATCACATCTTTTGATTTGCTCCAATTCACATGTACATATCTTCGGCTTTGCTTTTTAAGTACTGCCTGCATGCAGCTCATTGTTTATCTAGGAGGTGTTGTGAGTAACTGAACAAATCTCTTTACTCCCGACCCACGGGATTTAGAGATTCATTTTTGCTTTTTTGCTTTTTTGCTTTTTTGCTTTTTTACTTATCTGGACAAGTTTAGGTGGCAGTTTCATTTTAGCAAGTATATTAAAGGCTGGGTTTTGTACTTCGCAAATCGACTGAGTATGCAACGTCGCCTGTATGCTCGATAAGCGGACTTCTCTATGACTCCGTGACTTTATGGTCAAGCTAATTAGGAGTCTTGTCTGTTTAATCATTCTCTTATCAAGTTCTTCATAAAGTTTTGCTAATGACATTAAGGCAGTATTCCTTGATAAAAGGTGACTCTTTTTGTGTTTTCACAAGAGACCTCTGAGGTGTAGGGTTTGTAAAAGAAATTGACAGAGACGCGACTGAGCTCAGCGAAGCAGGGTATACAATAGGGGAATGCGATAGATTTAAGGATGGAGGGCTCAACAGATTCGGGGGTTGGGTATCTGCCACCCACCTCACCTCATTATTCAAATGATCCACATGGGAATCTGTTTCATCGGAATTGCCAACTTGATCTAGTGGCAGACTAGGGACAGCTTTGCTTATCTCGCACTAAACAGCCTCTTTGCTGTATTATGCAGCAACACATTAGGCGCGTGAAGTTTACTATGCAAAACAGACCCTGTGCTTACATGAACTTGCACAACACATGCCTGCATCGATGGCACATTTTCATTCAACACTGTCTTATTGCCATCATGCGGAGTAATTGCTGATGATGGATTTTGATGAGCTGGGGCGGCCTTCGGGTGAGCAAGATAATCAACACCCAGTAGAACTGTAGCTATTAGTGTATCTGGGATTTCAGTGAAATCAATCCATAAGTCATTACACTTGCCTGAGCCTGCTGCCAGATCAACATGCAAGGAGCGATCTTGCTGCAGTGGAGGCTCAACAGGTTTAGACTCCTGGTTGCCTTTAATGCAGCAAAACCCCTGATGTCAGCTGTTAGAGATGGCACTTGCTTGGGGCTAGTTGGCTTGTCCATTTGACGATGAAGTGAGTTAACAAGTCACTGCAGCCTTACGAGTCTAGTATTTATCAGCATGGCAGATTTCAGCGTATATCTGTACGAAATACATAGTAAATTAGTTTAGTATCACTTTCCGCAAACAGGTCCAGAAGATAAAATCAAATACCAATATCAAGAAACTGAGAGGTCAGATTTGTATTCACTGAATCCTGCTCCCCTGCCCAATTGCGTATCTGTAATCACAGCTACACTCCTTTGTGTGTGCGCACTGTTGGTTTTGTAGGTAATTGGTGGGAAGGGGGCGGAAAAAAAGAAAACAGTTCTCTTCCTTTCCTTTCCTTTGTTTTGATAGTGTCCTAAAGTGTTCAAATGTTCACATAATATGAACTGTGAATAATAAGCTGAAATAAATGAATTCTTATGCAGCAGAAAAAATACCAAGGCATTGTGCATCACTAATGACATTGTTGCACAAACAGTAGAGGTCTGACTAGATCTGTAGATCTGGGTGAGGGGTAGCTGTTCACTTTGTTTTTGTATATGTATCTTCCCCATTTATAAATGAAAGCCCCCGAGAACAATAAATATAGGGGCCATCCCTTTTTTTGTTAAGAAGTCTGAGGAAATATCTATCCTGTCCTAGAACACAGAGGGTCATGCTAATTTTCTAACACATGGTTGCAATTTTAATTTAATTCTTGAACATGGCATAACAGGTCTGCAAGAGGCTTGGCTATGCACTCCATTGCAAATAGATCTTTTGATTGGTGCAAAAAATTACTAGAAATCAATAGTACTCAGTCGATATTATACATTTCTGCCCGTTTGTGTTATCTGCTTCTATTGAATTGGTTCATTCTGGGAGAATCTGTACATGATCCTCCCAGTCAGCTATATGCTGAAAGGGGTTGGTTTGGATGCGAAAGGACAAGAAATGCTCAACATCTTTGGAAATCACAATGATAAACTTTTCTGGGCTCACATTATAGCAATAATCAACATCTTTCTGGGTGGACATGGACAGTAACTCCAGCAAACCTGCGTCTAGGGTAAGCTTCACTGATCCTGCCCACACTTGGATGCATACGTTATCACAATTAGGTCCCTATTGAGTTTGTCTTAGGTGCTAAAAGTGTTTAGTTCATTTTTTTGTTTTTATGGGAATGTGCACACCATTTATAATGCACACCAAATTCCGATCAATTGAAAATATGAACAAAAATGGCTGACATCCAAAAAGCAAGGGGGCGCTCCTTTGCTATTTACATGCTTGGGAGGTGGGCAGCCAGGAAGCAGGGCCACAGCTCGGCATCTGGGGAAATCAGGTAATTTTGGTGGGCTCCAGTGCACAGGACTCTGTGTGGAGGATAGGCAAGACTTGGTGACGGGCACCTGTATAACATTTTCTATGCCTTGACATGTGCAAATAAGTTCTGAAGAACATCAGGTGTGAGCAAACATGGCCACTGTGGTAGACATTAAGGGGCCGATTCATGGACAAACGTCCGCCGAAATTCTTTGCGCAAGCAGGCGCAAGAGCAAAAAAACGCGCACGCGTGAGATTCATGGAAGTCCCTGCGCGTGTTTACCTCGGGATGTGCGCCAAACCCGTACATGGCGCACAAGTCACTGCAACATCCCGAAAGGCGTGCGCGACACGCACAGTGAAAGCGCACAACCTCGGCGCATACACCAGAAAGTGGGCGGGACACGGGGCGTAACGCGCGGAATGGGGAACAACGCACGAAAATAAGGGCGTAACTGGGGATGTACTGCAGGGAAGCGGACGGAACGCCCACACGCACTCGAACCACACGTATTCATGGAATCGAATAGGGCAAGCCACGCACAGCCAAAGACACGCACAAGCTGAAACACGTCCGCCACACGAAGGCAGGTGGTAGAGTCCCAGCGCATCACAAAAGTGGCAACATTCAGCAATTGGGCCTGTGCGAGCGGGGCACGTGTATTGCGGGGGTGCGCGGGAAGTAACACACGCGATCGAGTGGGGTATGTGTATTTCGGGGGTGCACGGGAAGTTACACACGCGATTGAGCGGGGTACGTGTACATCGGGGTGCACGGGAAGTTACACACGCGATTGATCGGGGTACGTGTATTTCGGGGGCGCGCGGGAAGTTACACACGCGATTGAGCGGGGTACATGTATTTCGGGGCTGCGCGGGAAGTTACACACGCGATTGAGCGGGGAACGTGTATTTCGAGGGTGCGCGGGAAGTTACACACGCGATTGAGCGGGGTACGTGTATTTCGGGGGCGCGCGGGAAGTTACACATGCGATCTCATCAGGGTACGTGTATTTCAGGGTGCGGGGGAAGTATCACACGCAACATCAGCAGGGTACGTGTAATCCAGGGGTGCGCGGGAAGTTCCACAAGCAATTCCATCAGGGTATGTGTATTACAGGGGTGCGCAGGAAGTTCCACACGCAATCTCATCAGGGTACGTGTATTACAGGGGTGCGCGGGGAGCACCACACGTGAATTGCACGTGTGGGTCCTCCCAGGTGTTCCCTCTACACCCTCCACGGCCCCTGCAGGTGGCTCACACCACAGGGGCCTACCCTGCACATGTCCTGCAGGCACCCCATCCACCATGGCCATGCCCACCAGCCAACCCACATGTCAACTTGCACTACTGCCGACCAACGCATCTCCCCCTGCACCCCCAGCCACCAGGGGTGTTAGGGAGAATTCTCTGTTTAGGCTGAATTTCCTAACCTAGTGAGTCCCCCAGCAGCTTTGCTGGATTTCAGGGGTTTGTTTTTTCCATCCTGCCAAGAGTGTGACCCTTTTCCTCTCACTCTTGGACATGTATGTGTGGAATTCCTTTGAGGTGTCAATGTGTTCGATGGGCTATGGGGTCTTTTACTCCATAGGGTCTCATAAGTTTTTCTATGTGTGTCACTCTGCACCCTACGTGTCGTGACACGGGGGCGCCCTAGCAGGTCCCCCCACCATAGACTCCATACCCGGGGACTGACTACTGTCTCCCCGGGCATGTAAAGTCACCATTGGCTTTACTAGACCTAAATTTACTAACAGAACTAGTACCAACCATCTTATTGTGGACGTGCTAGTAGGGGTAATACGATTACTCCTGGATCTGTTACTCGAGGGGGCACTGTCCCGTCCCCCCTCGTCGAGTTTTGGCTGGTGGCAGTGGAAACTACTTGTTATGTTCGGCCCGAGCATAACCCTATGGGATTCGTCCCATTGTTGAAGATTGATACTGTTTTTCGTTAATCTCCAACGTACCACCGATCTACTTATCTTAAATAGGTTTATCGAGTGGTATTTTCTGCCAGAACTCGGGTTGAAAAATGGCGTCTGTGTTTTTCTCTGTGACTCCTAAACCAAAGGTTGAGCCCTTTGTTCCACTTTTGGCGGGCCTCTGGACAGAGACCCGCGAAGGTGGCGCCATTCTGTCTGGGTTACCTCAGGGGTGTGGGAGGGGGTTTAGACACCCTGGACCGAGTTGCCTTGCCAACTCAGGTCGCACTCTGGAGTGATTGGCCCAGGTGGTGAGCCTTCCCGCTCACCACTTAGCATGTGTTGATTGACAAGCTAGGCTGAATGAATGGGGGACGTCTGCATAAAAGCAGGGCCTTTGGGACTGGATCTTCAGGAAGTCGCCACTGGACCTAAAGAATCCGACGAGGGTAACGCTGAGTCGACCTGCACGACAACACCTCCGGTGAAGCCCTGCGGAATCGTCTCACAATCTCCCGACGACAGAAGAGATCTCCCTGCCGGAGAGGCTCTTTCCCTGGCTGGTGGGAACAACCAGTCTTCTTCTTCTTTGTGCTTTTTGATCGCCCAGGACGCAGTGGTCGAATTGCCCGTGCAGAGCACCCGGCAACCGGATAGCCACTACTCCTGCATCGTGATCGAAAGGTGGTGCCTTGTGACGAAGCACTCCGCGGCTGGTTTCTTCCCTGTTGGTGCACCGGACATCTTCTCTTCGACGACGAGAGCATCTCTTCTCTTGGCCAAGACCCGACGTGCATCCACCACCAGGAACAACTGCCCCCGTCGGAGCTGTCTTCCCCAACAAGGTACCGTAACCGCCTGGCTTCCCTTTTCGATCGGTGCGTGTGAGGTATCTGATTCCTCTCCGTTCCGTTGGGTTGCCTCCAAGCTTTATTCACCCTTTGTTCTGAACTGGTTCAACCTGTCGCTAAACAATTTGCTAAACAAGACTTGAGTGCATCATCCGTAGAGACTTTCCAGGACATCGTGCCTTGCCTCTCACCGAGTGGGCCTGGCCGCCGAACTGTATGATCTAGTGTGATTAATGCTTTCTTGCCTTGCATTTTTACCCGCTTCAGTACGAACCGTGTTGACTTCATTACCTGCCTTTCTCTTCTCTCCCTTCCTCACTAAAAATATTCGAGTGTCATCTGGGTTTAGGTATACACCTCTGTCTGAAAATAAGTGGTGCCGTAGAACCTAGAGTTGTCGATATTGTGTTTCGGGGGATTGAGCTTTATTCCATGCTGCAGAGTAATTGTATTTTGATTTGTTTGCCGTGGTTCACTTTAGTATTTTTCGTAGACATTCTGTTATTAATAAATGACTTACTATCTTTATACTAAAGCCTGGTTGCGTGTTTACTCGTTTTGCTGCGAAGAATTACCCTATCTTGTATACTCCCTATACTGACCAACTTTTCTTGAGAGAGGTCTGACTGCTCAGCCACAGCTACCAATTGAATCTGTGTGGTACAGACTGCTACCAAGTGGGTTCATCGCAACACCTGTAGTCCTAAATCTTTTGCAGTGGTCCCAGAGGGAACTGCACAGGTTTCCGCCTAACACTGGTGTACAGCGGTGGGATTAGTATCGAGTATACAGTTTAGAGTGTTTTTCGACGCTGTAGGACGACTAACCACAAAACGTTACAAAAGCAACTTTCAAAAAACATGTCTACGATGGAAATGTACAGCCAAGAGTCTTTGTCGGATAAAAATACTGAGAGTCTGCGAGCTCTCTGTAGACAAGAGAATCTTCCTGTAAAAGGCAAGAAGTTAGAACTGATAGAGAGATTGCTGGCGAACCAAAGTCTGGGTACTGGTTCAGAGGAACCAAACTCTCCAGCAACTGTAGATAACAGTAATGGTGTTGATCTGAATCGTAATTCTGATGATAGCGATGAAGAGGCTGACGAGGACGGCGAGGCTAACGAAACTGTCTCACCTGTTCCTCTACCTGCCTTACCAACTGTGCCTACGGGGCCAATACCAGGTCCCACAAGTAACCCTGCTTATTTTGAACTTGAAAAAATGAAGCTCGAATTAGAATATAAACGGTTCTTGGCTCAATCTGAACAAAACCAAGAGCTCGAGTTCAGACGAATGAATGCCCAGGCTGAGCAGAAACAAGCTGAGTTAAGACTCAGGGAAATAGAGCTTAATCATGAGTTACAAATGAAAAAGTTGTCTATGGAAAATGCTTCTCTCTCCTCTGGTTCCTCTAGGAGCTCCAGTCCCAAAAGACCCCGGATGCCGAAGGAATTAGTGGGTATGTACGAACCGAGATTGGATGTGTTGGATTGGTTGAAACTGTTTGAATACAATCATGGGCTCCAGGACATCACCGGGAATGCGTTGCTTCCCTGGTTGTTCTCTAGGCTTCCTCCTGTTGCGACTGATGTGGTAATGGAATTGGGGGAGGTGGATAAGACGGATTACGAAAGTGTGAAACTAGCTTTGATAGCTAGATTCGGGAAGACCCCTTCCCAGTATCTTAAGAGGTTTAGAACCCTCAAAAAGCATGATGGTACCCCTTGGGCTACCTGGGTGAGTGAAGGGTTGAAAAACTTAGAGGGATGGATTAAGGGTTACAAAGTTGATACTTACGAGGGTATGCAAAATCTTTTTATGTTGGAGTCGATTTATGATGCCTGTTCTCCTGAGCTCAGACAGCACTTGGCTGATTCGAAGGAATTAGATTCCAGGGCTCTAGCTAAGGCTGCTGACTTGTGGGTTGCCAACAGGGCTACTCACAAGGATTCTGGGGTAACTCAGAAAAAGGACGAGGGAAAACAGCCTAAAAAAGACTCAAAGGGGAATTCGAATAACTCACATTCCAAAGAGGGCCCCAAACAAAACCAGAAGGGTAAGCCACCGGGAAAACCACAGCAGAATAGTGTGTCTTCTGGTGCCAAACCGGAAGGAGGTCAGAACAAGCCACCATTCCAGAAAGCATTCGGGAAATGCTTTGTTTGTGGCTCGACTGATCACGTGAAAGGAGATCCCAGATGTAAGGGTAAACCTTCAGGGGTCCAGCTTGTCTCCTTAGCCTTCGCTCCAGAGGAGGAAGTCCAAATGGCAAGTGGAAACTTTCTACTGCTAGCTGACGAACCCATTGGAGTCTCAGCCAGCGTTTCTTTAGTATCTCTGGGGTTGTGGGAACAACAGAATTTAGACGTCTATAATTCTATCCCCGATAATACTAAAGAGTATTATAAGGACAGTGTCCAGGTGAATGGTCAGGAGACGCCTGCCATTAGGGACACTGGGGCCAGCATAACTGTGGTGGATAAATCGTTTTTTCAGGCTGAGGATGTTGCTAAGGCACCCAAACGCCTCACCAAGTTAGCTGGAGGGCCTGTGCAGATGCTTCCCCAATTACCAGTTCTCATCCAGTGTAACGACATGACTGTAAAGATACCTGTCAGCATACAGAGTGAGGTACCAGGACGCGTACTGTTGGGTAACGATTTGAAAACTCTCGGAGTTGTATCGCATACTCCCAGACCTCCTAGTAAACGGTTACAGGAGCTAACCAGACCTGCAAGAGAGAGAACCCTGCGCGGTACTCTCGGGGAGATGATGAAGAAAGAAATCACTCCTGCTCCATTGGAAATGGCGGCCGCTGTCTCTAGGAACCCAGAAGTCAAAGGGAAACCTAAAACTTCTAAACCGAAACCAACAGCCCACATTCCGATGCAGCCGACACGGACTTCCCCGCAGTTGTCCAATGTCACACCCGTAACTCCACCTCCAGCTGAGGCTGAGGGGGAAGTACAACCCTGTATGGTAGAATTAGACTCTGAAGAAGAGCTAATGGAAGGCCAGGAACTCATTGGAGATCTGGATCCTGTTGACCATCCTGAGCTGCAGTCGTTACTGGCAGAAGGTGGACCCAGCAGGGCAGACTTCAGTAAGGGACAGAGAGAATGTCCAACTCTGGAAGGTCTTCGCCGTCAGGCAGAAACTCAGGCTGAAGGGCAAGAGCCTGGGAAACATAGGTTGCACTGGGAAGATGGCCTCTTCTATAGTGAACCGACCGAGTCTGCACCTGGAGACTACAAACGCCTTGTAGTACCCCAAGAGAACAGACCACAGTTCTTGCAGTTAGCCCACGAGATTCCTTTGGCTGGTCACTTGAGTTTCAAGAAGACTAAGGAAAGGCTCTCACTCTACTTCTATTGGCCAAAAATGGGGGCCGAAGTAGAAAAGCACTGCAGAAGCTGCCATACCTGCCAGATCTCTGGTAAGGTTGGGTCCAAGAATGTGGCACCGTTAGTGCCTCTTCCCGTTGTGGGAGTCCCATTTGAGAGAGTAGGGATTGATATCGTTGGTCCCCTTGATCCTCCAACCTCCTCAGGCAACAGGTTTATACTTGTTGTAGTAGACCATGCTACTAGGTATCCTGAGGCAATTCCTATGAGGACTGTTACAGCTCCGGCTGTGGCTAAGGCCCTCCTTGGTATTTTTACTAGGGTCGGATTTCCTAAGGAAGTTATCTCTGACAGGGGGTCAAATTTTATGTCCCACTACATGAAAGCCATGTGGAAAACCTGCGGAGTAACTTACAAGTTCTCAACGGCTTACCACCCACAAACCAATGGGTTGGTAGAACGGTTCAACCGAACCATGAAGAGCATGATAGGTGCTCTAGAAGAACCCCTTAAGCGTAAGTGGGACCTTCTATTGCCATGCCTTCTTTTTGCTTATAGAGAAGTCCCTCAGGAGGGAGTAGGCTACTCTCCCTTCGAACTGCTCTATGGTCATCCCGTCAGAGGTCCATTGGCCCTGATTAAGGAGGGGTTGGAGAGTGCTCCTTCCCCCAAGCCAGTCAGAGTGACTGACTACGTGATAGGTCTCCGGAGGAGAATGTCGCACCTGATGACAGAAGCAAGCGATAACTTGAAAGCTGGACAAGCATTGGTCAAGCACTGGCACGATCAAAAGGCTAACATGGTTGAGTTCGCTCAAAACCAGCTTGTTCTTGTTATGATCCCCACAAGGCAGAGGGCCTTGCAAGATAAATGGATGGGACCCTACCGAGTAGTGGGTAAGCTCGGTGAGGTTAACTATCTGGTGGACTTGGGCAACCCCAAGGAGGCTCCAACAGTCTTTCACACCAACCGACTTAAAGCGTATGTCTCACGACCTGACGTAGGAGCGTTGCTTCTAGCATCAGCCGAGGAAGAAGAAGAGAGTGAAACTCTTCCGGATCTCCTCAGAGGCTTACCTTTAGATGAAAACATTGAAGGAGTAAATCTCTCCTCCAATCTGACACCCGAGCAACAAGAAGAGTGCAAGTCTATGTTGAATCAGTTTGCCTCTCTGTTCTCGCTCTCACCAGGCTTGACCCCTTGGGGCCAGCACGAGATACTCACTGGTGACTGTCTGCCTGTCAAAAGCAGAGGATATCGCATGTCAGAAAACGTAAGAACCCACATCAAAGGTGAGGTCAGCAAGATGCTTGATCTCGGGGTAATAGAGCCCTCTACTAGTCCATGGTCTAGCCCAGTTGTGTTAGTACCAAAGGCCGGATCTAAAGAACTTAGATTCTGCGTGGATTATAGAGCTCTTAACGCAGTCACCACGACTGATGCCCATCCTTTGCCAAGAACAGATGAGTTGGTGGATAAACTTGGAGCCGCCAAGTTCCTCAGCACATTTGACTTGACGTCAGGCTATTGGCAAATAGCCCTGACCAACCATGCCAAGGAGAAAACTGCATTTTCTACCCCCGTTGGTTTATACCAGTTTACGGTAATGCCTTTCGGACTAAAAAATGCACCTGCTACGTTTCAACGGATGGTAAACCAGGTTCTAACCGGGATGGAGGACTTCTGCATGGCATACTTGGATGACATAGCAGTGTTCAGCAATTCCTGGGACGAACATGTAACCCACCTGAGAGATGTTTTGCAGGCTCTTGGACGAGCCAATCTGACCATAAAGGCGAGTAAATGCCAAATTGGACAGAGTAAGGTAGTCTACCTTGGGCATGAGGTAGGCGGTGGAGAAATAAGGCCTTTGCTCAGTAAGATTGAAGCTGTGCAAAATTGGACAACACCGACTACTCAGACTCAGGTGAGAGCCTTCCTAGGCCTCACCGGGTATTACAGGAATTTCATAGAGAACTATGGGACCATAGCTTCTCCACTGAATGTCATCTCCTCGCCCAAATTCCCTAAAAAGGTTAAATGGAACGAGGAGTGCAATCAGGCGTTTGAAAACCTGAAAAAGGCTCTTTGCCAAGCCCCAGTACTCAGAGCTCCTGATTACCGCCAACACTTCATTGTGCAGACAGACGCTTCCAATGTAGGGATAGGTGCCGTACTCAGTCAACTGGATGGGAAAGGTAGGGAGCACCCCGTTTGCTACATCAGCCGCAAGCTGAAGGATCCTGAAACAAGGTGGGCAACAATCGAAAGAGAATGCTTTGCTATCGTGTGGGCTCTGAAGAAGTTTAGGCCGTACTTGTATGGTTCTACTTTTGTTATTCAGACTGACCACCAACCCTTGAGATGGTTAATGCAAATGAAAGGGGAAAACCCAAAACTACTGAGATGGTCGATCTGCCTGCAAGGGTTCGATTTCACCATTGAGCACAGGTCAGGGTGTCACCACCAAAATGCTGATGGTCTCTCTAGGATGTATATCATCGACTAGAGGTATGAGATTCATCCAGGAGTGGATTAAATCCTCCTGTCCCTTAGTCTGGGGGGGGCGAGTGTTAGGGAGAATTCTCTGTTTAGGCTGAATTTCCTAACCTAGTGAGTCCCCCAGCAGCTTTGCTGGATTTCAGGGGTTTGTTTTTTCCATTCTGCCAAGAGTGTGACCCTTTTCCTCTCACTCTTGGACATGTATGTGTGGAATTCCTTTGAGGTGTCAATGTGTTCGATGGGCTATGGGGTCTTTTACTCCATAGGGTCTCATAAGTTTTTCTATGTGTGTCACTCTGCACCCTACGTGTCGTGACACGGGGGCGCCCTAGCAGGTCCCCCCACCATAGACTCCATACCCGGGGACTGACTACTGTCTCCCCGGGCATGTAAAGTCACCATTGGCTTTACTAGACCTAAATTTACTAACAGAACTAGTACCAACCATCTTATTGTGGACGTGCTAGTAGGGGTAATACGATTACTCCTGGATCTGTTACTCGAGGGGGCACTGTCCCGTCCCCCCTCGTCGAGTTTTGGCTGGTGGCAGTGGAAACTACTTGTTATG
Source organism: Ambystoma mexicanum (assembly GCF_040938575.1). Classification (NCBI taxonomy): domain Eukaryota; kingdom Metazoa; phylum Chordata; class Amphibia; order Caudata; family Ambystomatidae; genus Ambystoma; species Ambystoma mexicanum. Next base: position 490,775,249 of record NC_090930.1, on the reverse strand, counting down.
TTCGGCCCCGAGCATAACCCTATGGGATTCGTCCCATTGTTGAAGATTGATACTGTTTTTCGTTAATCTCCAACGTACCACCGATCTACTTATCTTAAATAGGTTTATCGAGTGGTATTTTCTGCCAGAACTCGGGTTGAAAAATGGCGTCTGTGTTTTTCTCTGTGACTCCTAAACCAAAGGTTGAGCCCTTTGTTCCACTTTTGGCGGGCCTCTGGACAGAGACCCGCGAAGGTGGCGCCATTCTGTCTGGGTTACCTCAGGGGTGTGGGAGGGGGTTTAGACACCCTGGACCGAGTTGCCTTGCCAACTCAGGTCGCACTCTGGAGTGATTGGCCCAGGTGGTGAGCCTTCCCGCTCACCACTTAGCATGTGTTGATTGACAAGCTAGGCTGAATGAATGGGGGACGTCTGCATAAAAGCAGGGCCTTTGGGACTGGATCTTCAGGAAGTCGCCACTGGACCTAAAGAATCCGACGAGGGTAACGCTGAGTCGACCTGCACGACAACACCTCCGGTGAAGCCCTGCGGAATCGTCTCACAATCTCCCGACGACAGAAGAGATCTCCCTGCCGGAGAGGCTCTTTCCCTGGCTGGTGGGAACAACCAGTCTTCTTCTTCTTTGTGCTTTTTGATCGCCCAGGACGCAGTGGTCGAATTGCCCGTGCAGAGCACCCGGCAACCGGATAGCCACTACTCCTGCATCGTGATCGAAAGGTGGTGCCTTGTGACGAAGCACTCCGCGGCTGGTTTCTTCCCTGGTGGTGCACCGGACATCTTCTCTTCGACGACGAGAGCATCTCTTCTCTTGGCCAAGACCCGACGTGCATCCACCACCAGGAACAACTGCCCCCGTCGGAGCTGTCTTCCCCAACAAGGTACCGTAACCGCCTGGCTTCCTTTTCGATCGGTGCGTGTGAGGTATCTGATTCCTCTCCGTTCCGTTGGGTTGCCTCCAAGCTTTATTCACCCTTTGTTCTGAACTGGTTCAACCTGTCGCTAAACAATTTGCTAAACAAGACTTGAGTGCATCATCCGTAGAGACTTTCCAGGACATCGTGCCTTGCCTCTCACCGAGTGGGCCTGGCCGCCGAACTGTATGATCTAGTGTGATTAATGCTTTCTTGCCTTGCATTTTTTACCCGCTTCAGTACGAACCGTGTTGACTTCATTACCTGCCGTTCTCTTCTCTCCCTTCCTCACTTAAAATATTCGAGTGTCATCTGGGTTTAGGTATACACCTCTGTCTGAAAATAAGTGGTGCCGTAGAACCTAGAGTTGTCGATATTGTGTTTCGGGGGATTGAGCTTTATTCCATGCTGCAGAGTAATTGTATTTTGATTTGTTTGCCGTGGTTCACTTTAGTATTTTTCGTAGACATTCTGTTATTAATAAATGACTTACTATCTTTATACTAAAGCCTGGTTGCGTGTTTACTCGTTTTGCTGCGAAGAATTACCCTATCTTGTATACTCCCTATACTGACCAACTTTTCTTGAGAGAGGTCTGACTGCTCAGCCACAGCTACCAATTGAATCTGTGTGGTACAGACTGCTACCAAGTGGGTTCATCGCAACACCTGTAGTCCTAAATCTTTTGCAGTGGTCCCAGAGGGAACTGCACAGGTTTCCGCCTAACAAGGGGCACCCTCCACCAGGCCCCCACCCATGTCTCCCACCACCCCCAGCAGTGCAGGGGCAGCCTCCACCAGGCCCCCACCCATGTCTCCGACCACCCCCACCCCCCAGCAGTGCAGGGGCACCCTCCACCAGGCCCCCACCCATGTCTCCCAGCACCCCCATCCCCCAGCCACCAGGGGCAGCCTCCACCAGGCCCCCACCCATGTCTCCCAGCACCCCCACCCCCCAGCCACCAGGGGCAGCCTCCACCAGGCTCCCACCCATGTCTCCCAGCACCCCCACCCCCCAGCCACCAGGGGCAGCCTCCACCAGGCCCCCACCCATGTCTCCCAGCACCCCCACCCCCCAGCCACCAGGGGCAGCCTCCACCAGGCCCCCACCCATGTCTCCCACCACCCCCACCACCCAGCAGTGCAGGGGCACCCTCCACCAGGCCCCCACCCATGTCTCCCAGCACCCCCACCCCCCAGCCACCAGGGGCAGCCTCCACCAGGCCCCCACCCATGTTTCCAACCACCCCCACCTCCCAGCAGTGCAGGGGCACCGTCCACCAGGCCCCCACCCCTGTGTCCCAGCACCCCTACCCCCCAGCCACCAGGGGCAGCCTCCACCAGGCCCCCACCCATGTCTCCCACCACCCCCACCCCCCAGCAGTGCAGGGGCAGCCTCCACCAGGCCCCCACCCATGTGTCCCACCCCCGCCACCCCCCCAGCACTGTGGGGCACCTGCCAGCAGGCCCCCACCCATGTCCAACTCATGTTCCCCACCACCCCCACCCCCCAGCACTGTGGGGCACCTGCCAGCAGGCCCCCACCCATGTCCAACTCATGTTCCCCACCACCCCCACCCCCCAGCACTGTGGGGCACCTGCCAGCAGGTCCCCACCCATGTCCAACTCATGTTCCCACCACCCCCACCCCCCAGCACTGTGGGGCACCTGCCAGCAGGCCCCCACCCATGTCTCCCACCACCCCCACCCCCAGCCACCAGGGGCAGCCTCCACCAGGCCCCCACCCATGTCTCCCACCACCCCCACCCCCCGGCAGTGCAGGGGCAGCCTCCACCAGGCCCCCACCCATGTGTTCCACCACCCCCACCCCCCCAGCACTGTGGGGCACCTGCCAGCAGGTTCCCACCCATGTCCAACTCATGTTAGCCACCACCCCCACCCCCAGCACTGTGGGGGCACCTGCCAGCAGGCCTCCACCCATGTCCAACTCATGTTCCCCTCCACCCCCACCCCCCAGCACTGTGGGGCACCTGCCAGCAGTCCCCCACCCATGTCTCCCACCACCCCCACCCCCCAGCCACCAGGGGCAGCCTCCACCAGGCCGCCACCCATGTCTCCCACCACCCCCACCCCCCAGCAGTGCAGGGGCAGCCTCCACCAGGCCCCCACCCATGTCTCCCACCACCCCCACCCCCCAGCAGTGCAGGGGCAGCCTCCACCAGGCCCCCGCCCATGTCTCCCACCACCCCACCCCCCAGCAGTGCAGGGGCAGCCTCCACCAGGCCCCCACCCATGTCTCCCAGCACCCCCACCCCCCAGCCACCAGGGGACACCTCCACCAGGCCCCCACCCATGTCTCCCAGCACCTCCACCCCCCAGCCACCAGGGGCAGCCTCCACCAGGCCCCTCCCATGTCTCCCAGCACCCCCACCCCCCAGCCACCACGGGCAGCCTCCACCAGGCCCCCACCCATGTCTCCCAGCACCCCCACCCCCCAGCCACCAGGGGCAGCCTCCACCAGGCCCCCACCCATGTCTCCCACCACCCCCACCCCCCAGCAGTGCAGGGGCAGCCTCCACCAGGCCCCCACCCATGTGTCCCACCACCCCCACCCCCCCCAGCACTGTGGGGCACCTGCCAGCAGGCCCCCACCCATGTCTCCCACCACCCCCACCCCCAGCCACCAGGGGCAGCCTCCACCAGGCCCCCACCCATGTCTCCCACCACCCCCACCCCCCAGCAGTGCAGGGGCAGCCTCCGCCAGGCCCCAACCCATGTCTCCCACCACCCCCACCCCCCAGCAGTGCAGGGGCAGCCTCCACCAGGCCCCCACCCATGTCTCCCACCACCCCCACCCCCCAGCCACCAGGGGCAGCCTCCACCAGTTCCCCACCCATGTCTCCCACCACCCCCACCCCCCCAGCACTGTGGGGCACCTGCCAGCAGGCCCCCACCCATGTCCAACTCATGTTCCCCACCACCCCCACCCCCCAGCACTGTGGGGCACCTGCCAGCAAGCCCCTACCCATGTCTAACTCATGTTCCCCACCACCCCCACCCCCAGCACTATGGGGCACCTGCCAGCAGGCCCCAACCCATGTCTCCCACCACCCCACCCCCCAGCAGTGCAGGGGCACCCTCCACCAGGCCCCCACCCATGTCTCCCACCACCCCCACCCCCCAGCACTGTGGGGCACCCTCCACCAGGCCCCCACCCATGTCTCCCAACACCCCCACCCCCCAGCAGTGCAGGGGCAGCCTCCACCAGGCCCCCACCCATGTCTCCCAGCACCCCCACTCCCCAGCCACCAGGGGCAGCCTCCACCAGGCCCCCACCCATGTCTCCCACCACCCCCAGGCCCCCAGCAGTGCAGGGGCAGCCTCCACCAGGCCCCACCCATGTCTCCCACCACCCCCACCCCCCAGCACTGTGGGGCACCTGCCAGCAGGCCCCCACCCATGTCCAACTCATGTTCCCCACCACCCCCACCACCCCCACCACCCCCACCCCCCAGCACTGTGGGGCACCTGCCAGCAGGCCCCCACCCATGTCCAACTCATGTTCCCCACCACCCCCACCCCCCAGCACTGTGGGGCACCTGCCAGCAGGCCCCCACCCATGTCCAACTCATGTTCCCCACCACCCCCACCCCACAGCACTGTGGGGCACCTGCCAGCAGGCCCCCACCCATGTCTCCCACCACCCCCACCCCCCAGCCACCAGGGGCAGCCTCCACCAGGCCCCCACCCATGTCTCCCACCACCCCCACCCCACAGCAGTGCAGGGGCAGCCTCCACCAGGCCCCCACCCATGTCTCCCACCACCCCCATCCCCCAGCAATGCAGGGGCAGCCTCCACCAGGCCCACACCCATGTCTCCCAGCACCCCCACCCCCCAGCCACCAGGGGAGGCCTCCACCAGGCCCCCACCCATGTCTCCCAGCACCCCCACCCCCCAGCCACCAGGGGCAGCCTCCACCAGGCCCCCACCCATGTCTCCCACCACCCCCACCCCCCAGCAGTGCAGGGGCAGCCTCCACCAGGCGCCCATCCACGTGTCCCACCACCCCCACCCCCCAGCACTGTGGGGCACCTGCCAGCAGGCTCCCACCCATGTCCAACTCATGTTCCCCACCCCCCCCCCCCCACCCCCCAGCACTGTGGGGCACCTGCCAGCAGGCCCCCACCCATGCCCAACTCATGTTCCCCACCACCCCCACCCCCCAGCACTGTGGGGCACCTGCCAGCAGGCCCCCACCCATGTCCAACTCATGTTCCTCACCACCCCCCACCCCCCAGCAGTGCAGGGGCAGCCTCCACCAGGCCCCCACCCATGTCTCCCACGACCCCCACCCCCCAGCCACCAGGGGCAGCCTCCACCAGGCCCCCACCCATGTCTCCCACCACCCCCAGCCCCCCAGCAGTGCAGGGGCACCCACCACCAGGCCCCCACCCATGTCTCCCACCACCCGCACACCCCAGCAGTGCCGGGGCATCCTCCACCAGGCCCCCACCCATGTCTCCCAGCACCCCCATCCCCAGCCAATAGGGGCAGCCTCCACCAGGCCCCCACCCATGTCTCCCACCACCCCCACCCCCCAGCAGTGCAGGGGCACCGTCCACCAGGCCCCCACCCATGTCTCCCAGCACCCCTACCCCCCAGCCACCAGGGGCAGCCTCCACCAGGCCCCCGCCAATGTCTCCCACCAGCCCCACCCCCCAGCAGTGCAGGGGCAGCCTCCACCAGGCCCCCATCCATGTGTCCCACCACCCCCACCCCCCAGCACTGTGGGGCACCTGCCAGCAGGCCCCCACCCATGTCCAAATCATGTTCCCCACCACCCCCACCCCTCAGCACTGTTGGGCACCTGCCAGCAGGCCCCCACCCATGTCCAACTCATGTTCCCCACCACCCCCACCCCCCAGCACTGTGGGGCACCTGCCAGCAGGCCCCCACCCATGTCTGCCACCACCCCCACCCCCCAGCCACCAGGGGCAGCCTCCACCAGGCCCCCACCCATGACTCCCACCACCCCCACCCCACAGCAGTGCAGGGGCAGGCTCCACCAGGCCCCCACCCATGTCTCCCACCACCCCCACCCTCCAGCCACCAGGGGCAGCCTCCACCAGGCCCCCACCCATGTCTCCCACCACCCCACCCCCCCGGCACTGTGGGGCACCTGCCAGCAGGCCCCCACCCATGTCCAACTCATGTTCCCCACCACCCCCCAGCACTGTGGGGCACGTGCCAGCAGGCCCCCACCCATGTCCAACTCATGTTCCCCACCACCCCCACCCCCCAGCACTGTGGGGCACCTGCCAGCAGGCCCCCACCCATGTCTCCCACCACCCCCACCCCCCAGCAGTGCAGGGGCACCCTCCACCAGGCCCCCACCCATGTGTCCCCCCACCCCCACCCCCCCAGCACTGTGGGGCACCTGCCAGCAGGCCCCCACCCATGTCTCCCACCACCCCCACCCCCAGCCACCAGGGGCAGCCTCCACCAGGCCCCCACCCATGTCTCCCACCACCCCCACCCCCCAGCAGTGCAGGGGCAGCCTCCACCAGGCCCCAACCCATGTCTCACACCACCCCCACCCCTCAGCAGTGCAGGGGCAGCCTCCACCAGGCCCCCACCCATGTCTCCCACCACCCCCACCCCCCAGCCAGCAGGGGCAGCCTCCACCAGTTCCCCACCCATGTCTCCCACCCCCCCCACCCCCCCAGCACTGTGGGGCACCTGCCAGCAGGCCCCCACCCATGTCCAACTCATGTTCCCCACCACCCCCACCCCCAGCACTGTGGGACACCTGCCAGCAGGCCCCAACCCATGTCTCCCACCACCCCCACCCCCCAGCAGTGCAGGGGCACCCTCCACCAGGCCCCCACCCATGTCTCCCACAACCCCCACCCCCCAGCACAGTGGGGCACCCTCCACCAGGCCCCCACCCATGTCTCCCACCACCCCCACCCCCCAGCAGTGCAGGGGCAGCCTCCACCAGGCCCCAACCCATGTCTCACACCACCCCCACCCCTCAGCAGTGCAGGGGCAGCCTCCACCAGGCCCCCACCCATGTCTCCCACCACCCCCACCCCCCAGCCAGCAGGGGCAGCCTCCACCAGTTCCCCACCCATGTCTCCCACCCCCCCCACCCCCCCAGCACTGTGGGGCACCTGCCAGCAGGCCCCCACCCATGTCCAACTCATGTTCCCCACCACCCCCACCCCCCAGCACTGTGGGACACCTGCCAGCAGGCCCCAACCCATGTCTCCCACCACCCCCACCCCCCAGCAGTGCAGGGGCACCCTCCACCAGGCCCCCACCCATGTCTCCCACAACCCCCACCCCCCAGCACAGTGGGGCACCCTCCACCAGGCCCCCACCCATGTCTCCCACCACCCCCACCCCCCAGCAGTGCAGGGGCAGCCTCCACCAGGCCCCCACCCATGTCTCCCAACACCCCCACCCCCCAGCAGTGCAGGGGCAGCCTCCACCAGGCACCCACCCATGTCTCCCAGCACCCCCACTCCCCAGCCACCAGGGGCAGCCTCCACCAGGCCCCCACCCATGTCTCCCACCACCCCCAGACCCCCAGCAGTGCAGGGGCAGCCTCCACCAGGCCCCACCCATGTCTCCCACCACCCCCACCCCCCAGCACTGTGGGGCACCTGCCAGCAGGCCCCCACCCATGTCCAACTCATGTTCCCCACCACCCCCACCACCCCCACCCCCCAGCACTGTGGGGCACCTGCCAGCAGGCCCCCACCCATGTCTAACTCATGTTCCCCACCACCCCCACCCCCCAGCACTGTGGGGCACCTGCCAGCAGGCCCCCACCCATGTCCAACTCATGTTCCCCACCACCCCCACCCCACAGCACTGTGGGGCACCTGCCTGCAGGCCCCCACCCATGTCTCCCACCACCCCCACCCCCCAGCCACAAGGGGCAGCCTCCACCAGGCCCCCACCCATGTCTCCCACCACCCCCACCCCACAGCAGTGCAGGGGCAGCCTCCACCAGGCCCACACCCATGTCTCCCACCACCCCCATCCCCCAGCAATGCAGGGGCAGCCTCCACCAGGCCCACACCCATGTCTCCCAGCACCCCCACCCCCCAGCCACCAGGGGCAGCCTCCACCAGGCCCCCACCCATGTCTCCCAGCACCCCCACCCCCCAGCCACCAGGGGCAGCCTCCACCAGGCCCCCACCCATGTCTCCCACCACCCCCACCCCCCAGCAGTGCAGGGTCAGCCTTCACCAGGCGCCCATCCACGTGTCCCACCACCCCCACCCCCCCAAGCACTGTGGGGGCACCTGCCAGCAGGCTCCCACCCATGTCCAACTCATGTTCCCCACCCGCCAGCACTGTGGGGCACCTGACAGCAGGCCCCCACCCATGCCCAACTCATGTTCCCCACCACCCCCACCCCCCAGCACTGTGGGGACCTGCCAGCAGGCCCCCACCCATGTCCAACTCATGTTCCCCACCACCCTCACCCCCCAGCACTGTGGGGCACCTGCCAGCAGGCCCCCACCCTGTCCAACTCATGTTCCCCACCACCCCCACCCCCCAGCACTGTGGGGCACCTGCCAGCAGGCCCCCACCCATGTCCAACTCATGTTCCTCACCACCCCCACCCCCCAGCAGTGCAGGAGCAGCCTCCACCAGGCCCCCACCCATGTCTCCCACGACCCCACCCCCAGCCACCAGGGGCAGCCTCCACCAGGCCCCCACCCATGTCTCCCACCACCCCCACCCCCCCCAGCAGTGCAGGGGCACCCACCACCAGGCCCCCACCCATGTCTCCCACCACCCGCACACCCCAGCAGTGCAGGGGCATCCTAAACCAGGCCCCCACCCATGTCTCCCAGCACCCCCACCCCCCAGCCAATAGGGGCAGCCTCCACCAGGCCCCCACCCATGTCTCCCACCACCCCCACCCCCCAGCAGTGCAGGGGCACCGTCCACCAGGCCCCCACCCATGTCTCCCAGCACCCCTACCCCCCAGCCACCAGGGGCAGCCTCCACCAGGCCCCCGCCAATGTCTCCCACCAGCCCCACCCCCCAGCAGTGCAGGGGCAGCCTCCACCAGGCCCCCACCCATGTGTCACGCCACCCCCACCC